>NC_134472.1:75901409-76172795 GCF_964194025.1 Convolutriloba macropyga | reverse complement strand
TATCCGACCTCTGTACGCCTGTTTTTTTCATGATGGAGAGTTTGTCGGATGGAGAAACTCTAATCAGAAAGAAAACAACCCAAGTTGAGGACAACGACGAAAAAAAACGACAATATTTTGTAAGAAATTATAGTTTTCGTCGTTTTGTCGTCGTTTTCTTCGTTTTTATTAGTTTCCGTCGTTTAATTCGTCTTTTAAGAGTAAGAAATGATCGTTTCTTTGTTCTTTTTTGTCGTTTCTTACTTCGTTTTTTTCAAAAAAATCGTCGTTTTTTGATCGTTTTTTCGTCGTTTAATTGCTCTTGAACTAGTATTTCTCTATTAGATCGTTTTGGCATAATTGGATTATGACCTGATAGCGCAGGGGCAGTGCATCAACTAATGTATCGGGAGTACAATGGTTCGAATCCGAGCGGTGATCACGTTTTTTTGTCGTTTTTTGACAAAATGATCATTTCCTACATAAAAAATAACGACGAAATAACGAACAAAACGACGATGACCACGCAAGGTCTTTGATCGTTTTTGTCTAATGAAAACGATTTAAAAACAACGATTTCCTACAAGTGAAAAACAAATTTCCTCAACACGGGAATGAAGTAAACTGATTTCGCAAAAAAAAAGTAAATTAAATCAGGATAAACACATCAAAAACATCAATTGCAATATATTATTTTAGTTTTTTTTAGATGGGTTATCACCGACTTTCTCTTCTTTGTTGTGTACACAAATTGACAATATAATGTTCCATGCGAACGTCACAATGTTGACATAGGTCACCCTGAAAGCTGGCTTCACCCAGTAGAAGTTAGCAAACTGAGCAGTCGGCCATATGCACAGATCCAGCGCGTAAATTGGAACGAACTTCTCTCTGAAACACGGCAAAAACTGTTTCACTTCTGGTATTGCTTAGCATCGGCTGGTGATGATAATGTTTTCATTTTATAAGTAATGAAACTTTTTTGTACTTTGATATAGGCGACGGTGAAAAAAATGGAAAATAGTAGATAGAAAGAGGTTAATTTTATAAAATTGGGAAGTTTCAGTCCAAAACTGATGGTAATCATGAAATAGCTAGCAAGACGCTCTAAGTTAGACCCGAGTTAACCACCATAAATTAAACGTATTTAACATAGAATGTCATATATAAACCCGGGTTGATAACCACATATTAAACATACTTACAATAAAATATTGGTTTTTATGAAGAAATGCGCTCTGAAAAACGAAAATTTTAACAGACAAACATTTGTCTCAATTTCAACAGAAGTAGCCTTTTAAAAGAATTTAAAACTTTAATTTCAACGCCTTACTGTAATAAACAAACTCAGATATTAGACAAAAACTAAAAGTTCTGGCGTTATTCTTGCCATAACATGCCGAAGAACATTATCTCTTTAATAATTTTATGATAACAATGTTTCCATTACTAACAAAGAGGTTTCGGCGACAATTCATTTTTTAAAACAGGAGCAGCAATGATGGTTTTTTGTTCAGAAAAGCAGAGAGAGATTCTATTTCGGAAAAAAACTAAAGACAGCATGCTTGCCTGAAAATGTCAAAAAGTGTGCAACAATTATCTCAAGATAAGACTAATTCCAAATAAATTATTGCTTATGATCATTAAGCGACAAGATGCGTTGACGTTTTCTTACAACTTAAAGATTTTTTTATTATGATTTGTAGTCTGTGTTAATGGGTATTTATATCCACCAAAAATCTACTGGAAAAAGATGTGAGAAAAGTTGGGTTCAGTTAAAAAATATACACAAAGCAGAACCACTTTTCGTCTATTTTGGTACCGTCGACAAACAGAAAACTTATAACCAGGCTCGGTTGCCAAAAACATGATTTTGCTTCAGTTTAAATAAGTTCGTGGCCAAAAGAGTTATCGCATGAGCAAAAAGATGCCTAGGTTTAGGTGCGCTACCCTAGACTGCTCTGATAAGACCATTTGGGTCGCACCAGAATCGCAAGAAAAATTTGGGTCGCACGATGATCTGATAAGAGGGCAAAGTCTGGGAAATGGTCTGATCAGAGTAGTCTAGGGTCAGGCACCTAAACCTGTTGGTGCCATTGCTTCCATAGAAAAGTTTTTTATGGTTTCAATGGCTCGGACATCAACTTTCGTCATCAAACGGTTATAGATTCAGCGTTGATATTTAATTGTGTGGTTGAAGCGTAAACATTTGATGGTAAATTTTCTCTCACACACACTCTCTCTCCCTCCCTCCCAAACACACACACACACACAAAAACACATCCACACACACACACACACACCCACACACACACACACACACATATATATATATATATATATATATATATATATATATATATACAGAGAGAGATGAACACACACCCATGCACACACATACATTAATACATATATACACAAACACATTCACCTGCAGAATGATGAAATTCACCGAAAAAAGTAGTTGCACTTCTTGAATGAATTGTCGCAACAAAAAAATAGGGAAGTCGACGAATTAACAACAATAGCCAAAAGACTTCTGGAAATAAAAAGAAACAAAGAAGTTTGAATCAAATACTCGAATAGATAGGAGTACTGCGCAAAAAAACAACCACAGGCTCTTAGCTGTAAGAAGAGAACTTCGAACACCAAATTTTGTGCAACACAGATCAACAAAAAAGAAAACCACCTAACTGAAAATTTTTTCTCTAAATCAGCAATTTAATAAAAATTTGTGGGTTGAAAACAATTACTCTCGATACACATTGTATAACGGTTTTGCTGACTGTAATGAATCGGAAAAAATAATCAGACACAAAAAAAATCCAGCGCGTAAATTGGAAAAAAACTTCTCTCTGAAACACGGCGAAAACTGTTATTCTTCTGGTATTGCTTAGATTCGGCTGGTGATGACATTGTTTTCATTTTATAAGTAATGAACCTTTTTTGTTCTTTGATATAGGCAACGGCGAAAAAATGGAAAAGCGAATAGTAGATAGAAAGAAGTTACTTTTAGAAAAATTGGGACGTTCCAGTCCAAAACTGATGGTCATCAAGAAATAGCTAGCCAGACGCTCAAAATTAGACCCCGGTTGACCACCATAAATTAAACATACCTACCATAGAATGTCATATATGTTTTATGAAAAATGCACACTGCAAAAGGAAAATTTTAACAGACAAACATTTTTTTTCAATTTGAACAGAATAAACCCTTTAAATGCATATAAAAGTTCAAATTTATCGCCCTGCTGTAATAAACCATATCAGATATTAGACAAAAAAAAGTTATGACCCAACTCTAGCCATAAAATTCCGAAGGAAAATATCTCTTTAACCATTTTATCGTAACAATGTTTCCATTACTAACAATGAGGTTTCAGCGACAATTCATTTTTTAAAACAGGAGCAGCAATGATGGTTTTTTGTTCAGAAAAGCAGAGAGAGATTCTATTTCGGAAAAAAACTAAAGACAGCATGCTTGCCTGAAAATGTCAAAAAGTGTGCAACAATTATTTCAAGATAAGACTAATTCCAAATAAATTATTGCTTATGATCATTAAGCGACAGGATGCGTTGACGTTTTCTTACAACTTAAAGATTTTTCATTATGATTTGTAGTCTGTGTTAATGGGTATTTATATCCACCAAAAATCTACTGGAAAAAGATGTGAGAAAAGTTGGGTTCAGTTAAAAAATATACACAAAGCAGAACCACTTCTCGTCTATTTTGGTACCGTCGACAAACAGAAAACTTATAACCAGGCTTGGTTGCCAAAAACATGATTTTGCTTCAGTTTAATTAAGTTCGTGGCCAAAAGAGTTATCGCTGCCCTGCATGATCAAAAAGATGCCTAGGTTTAGGTGCGCTACCCTATACTGCTCTGATCAGACCATTGGGTCGCACGATGATCTGATAAGAGGGCAAAGTCTGGGAAATGGTCTGATCAGATTAGTCTAGGGTCACGCACCTAAACCTGATGGTGCCATTGCTTCCATAGAAAAGGTTTTTATGGTTTCAATGGCTCGGACATCAACTTTTGTCATAAAACATTTATAGATTAAGCGTTGATATTCAATTGTATGGTTGAAGCGTAACCCTTTGATGGTAAATTTTGAAATCATTGTTATTATAGTAAGATTATGACACGAAATTCTGTCATGGCAGTTACGGACTATAAAAAAATTAGTTGTGAAAACGCTGGAAAGGTCAGCCCGAGAATAATCAAGCCACATTCTTGTAATTTAAATAATTTGTAATTTTTTTAAATAATCAAACCAGAGTCTTGCAAGAGTACTACGAAATAAACATCTCCTTGCAAGATTTTGCAAGATAACCGTCGTATTTATACAGAAAGTTAATAGAAACCTGAAATACTTTTAAAAATTGGATTAAACTGTTTGACGGTTTCTCGGGGGACATGACCATGCCTTAGTGGCACATGCAGCTGGACATGAATCTATCACAAACGATCAAATATTTCAAATAGCCCAGCATAATGCCGTTTTATAATATACTGCTGAGCCCCGCCACTTAAAAAAACAAGAAGACCAAAGAGAAAACTAAACTGCAATTTGAGGTATGAGATTAAGATTGCCTAATATCTTTATTCGAAAAAAATTCAAACACCAACGTCTTTAAACTATCATTAAAGATATATTATACCATGTTTTATAGCCATTTATCATCAGAAGCTAATCATGCGATTGACCTGAAAACCTATACCAAAAACCATGACAAATGACCCTATACACACACACTCTCGCTCCCTTCCTACTTAGTTACTCCCTTTTTTAGTTACTACATGATAACAATTTTGTTAGGTGAATGCAATTTTTTGTTAATCAGAAAATTTTACCCAATTTTTGTCAACTTTAGTCGCCGATATCGCAAATTTTTCCGAGCACTAATTTGGGAATTTTTTGTGTCTGATTATTTTTTCCGATTCATTACAGTCAGCAAAACCGTTATACAATGTGTATCGAGAGTAATTGTTTTCAACCCACAAATTTTTATTAAATTGCTGATTTAGAGAAAAAATTTTCAGGTAGGTGGTTTTCTTTTTTGTTGATCTGTGTTGCACAAAATTTGGTGTTCGAAGTTCTCTTCTTACAGCTAAGAGCCTGTGGTTGTTTTTTTGCGCAGTACTCCTATCTATTCGAGTATTTGATTCAAACTTCTTTGTTTCTTTTTATTTCCAGAAGTCTTTTGGCTATTGTTGTTAATTCGTCGACTTCCCTATTTTTTTGTTGCGACAATTCAATCAAGAAGTGCAACTACTTTTTTCGGTGAATTTCATCATTCTGCAGGTGAATGTGTTTGTGTATATATGTATTAATGTATGTGTGTGCATGGGTGTGTGTTCATCTCTCTCTGTATATATATATATATATATATATATATATATATACAGAGAAACCTGAAATACAGATATTAGACAATACAGAGAAAAAGTAATCAGACACAAAAAAAATCCAGCGCGTAAATTGGAAAAAAACTTCTCTGAAACACGGCGAAAACTGTTATTCTTCTGGTATTGCTTAGATTCGGCTGGTGATGACATTGTTTTCATTTTATAAGTAATGAACCTTTTTTGTTCTTTGATATAGGCAACGGCGAAAAAATGGAAAAGCGAATAGTAGATAGAAAGAAGTTACTTTTAGAAAAATTGGGACGTTCCAGTCCAAAACTGATGGTCATCAAGAAATAGCTAGCCAGACGCTCAAAATTAGACCCCGGTTGACCACCATAAATTAAACATACTTACCATAGAATGTCATATATGTTTTATTAAAAATGCACACTGCAAAAGGAAAATTTTAACAGACAAACATTTTTTTTCAATTTGAACAGAATAAACCCTTTAAATGCATACACTCTCGCTCCCTCCCTACCACACACACACACTCAAACAAACACATCCACACACACACACATACACACACCCACACACACACACACACATATACATATATATATATATATATATATATATATATATATATATATATATTTATATATATATACAGAGAGAGATGAACACACACGCATGCACACACATACATTAATACATATATACACAAACACATTCACCTGCAGAATGATGAAAGTCACCGAAAAAATTAGTTGCACTTCTTGAATGAATTGTCGCAACAAAAAATAGGGAAGTCGACGAATTAACAACAATAGCCAAAATACTTCTGGAAATAAAAAGATACAAAGAAGTTTGAATCAAATACTCGAATAGATAGGAGTACTGCGTAAAAAACAACCACGCTGTAAGAAGAGAACTTCGAACACCAAATTTTGTGCAACACAGATCAACAAAAAAGAAAACCACCAACCTGAAAATTTTTTCTCTAAATCAGCAATTTAATAAAAACTTGTGGGTTGAAAATAATTACTCTCGATACACATTGTATAACGGTTTTGCTGACTGTAATGAATCGGAAAAAATAATCAGACACAAAAAAATTCCCAAATTAGTGCTCGGAAAAATTTGCGATATCGGCGACTAAAGTTGACAAAAATTGGGTAAAATTTTCTGATTAACAAAAAATTGCATTCACCTAACAAAATTGTTATCATGTAGTAACTAAAAAGTGTCATGTTTAGTCTGAAATTATTGATTTCAAAAGGCACGTCTCCTATACGGAAGATCACCATAACTATCCTTTGGTTCGTAAACTTAATTCGATAATAAATAGTCTCGCTATCGCTTAGCGGCTACAACTAAAAAATAGTGGTAATAATAAAGTGCTGCTTTTTCTTGCTCAATTTTGAAAAGAAAAAACAATCATCTTTAATATAAGTTAATTTTTGGTTTAGTGGTTTATGATGCTGCTGGTTCACTCATGCCCATTTTCTGCGCATAACAATTATAGATAATTTCTAAATATTTTGGAGTATAATCGGGTTTTGAGATCAAGATTGAAAACCATTATAATCATTAGAGATATCAAGACATACTTGTTTGCTATAATGAAGACAGGCTATTTTTGAAGAATTATTATAGAAAAACAGGAGTTATATCAATGTTTGTTATACCAAGCAGCCCCTTATCCCACTACCACCCCCACTGTAACACCCCGGGTCGAGGTTTTTGGGTAAATTTTCGTAAGAAATGCGGTGAATGCGGTGAATTTTCGTAAGAAATGCGGTGATTGCGGTGAATGCGGTGAAAAAAAATAATTCACCGCTTTTCACCGCATTTCTTACAAAAATTCACCACCAAATTCACCGCATTTCTTACAAAAATTCACCGCATAGACTATTATGGCAAATTAATGTAAGAAATGCGGTGAATGCGGTGAATGCGGTGAAAAAAATAATTCACCACATTTCACCGCATTTCTTACAAAAATTCACCGCATATGGTTTCCAAAGTTTACTCAATCTGATTTAAATTCACAAGAAATAACAAACAAGTAAGTGACAGTTGGCGCAGTGGAATAAGCATTGGAAGGCATGCAGGAGGTCAGAGGTTCAAACCCGTGTAGGGAAGATTCTTTTTTGTAAGAATACTGAGAACGCGGTGAAAAAAAATAATTCACCGCGATTCACCGCATTCACCGCAAAAAGATGTAAGAAATACGCGGTGAAAATTATTTTTTTTCACCGCATTTCACCGCATTTCTTGCGAAAATTCACCGCCAAACCTCGACCCGGGACCTATTGATACCGCTCGAACACTTAAAATCAAAAAAGTTTTTAAATGTTGGTAAAACTACAACTTGTCATAAATGAAAGTTCTATAACTTCTTTGTTTACTACCTCTCCATAACAACAAACAGGACAAACTTTTCATAGACGCAATAATATGAAGTAACAATTTTATAATTTTTTGAATTATGGGTCAACCCGGGTTGCCTTATATGAAGAATGTTCCAGACCATGTAATTCAAGTGTACGATGCTCGGTGTGGGCGTGCTCGAAATTTTGTCAGATCACAGGTAGGTAAAGTCTGGAACCTCAACCTGGGTACTAACTTGCACTGATTGATTGATTGAGACCAGGTGTTTCCCTCGAGATACGCGAGACAAGTGATGAAAGACATATAGAGCGGAGCTGCGTTCAGTTGGTCGAAAAAGATTTTGCAGAAAATCGTCTTCACCGTCAAACCTGAAACAAACCACACTAGAGTATAGTTTGAAATCTTTTAGTTTTAGTTTGGAGTATTGGTAACGGCAAATTTTTCAAGAATTAGTTTGCAGACGTACAAGAAGATGTCCCCTGATGTTGAAAAACCGTCCAATAATTTAACAAAGCAACGAACTGGGCAGCTAAATGGTTGAGCTCTTTTTAAGCATTGGTTAATTATATGTTAGAGTATAGTTCTGGGAAGCCTAAGGCAATTAGAGCTCAAAAACGAGAGCGCTTGCGCCCGAGGCTGAGCTCGAATTGCCGAAGGCTTCCCAGAACTATACTCTAACTTATTTAGACCTCAATTTCGCTGTTCAAAACTCAAAGAGAGAATTCAATTAAAATTTATAGTAACATTGCAGTTCTCGTGAAGCGAATCAATCCAACAATTGAATAATCGTTCAACCCAAATAATATTTTTTTCTGAATTCCTTGATATTATTGTAGCTGCGGTGTGTCAGTTAGAGAGTGAAAAACAATATCGGCAACTGTAACACACATATTAACCTTAGCACTCAAACATGAAAAAGTCAATTTCTATGAAAATGGAGATCAAAATTGGAGAAAAACGAGAATATCACTCTTACTTCAAGTAGTTGGATTTTGCAATAAAGAACGTCTGAAATATGATATCGATACTCCGCTTTCGCTCTACAATTTAGGGCATTTTTCTGTACATTGTAAAAAACAGATTGAGTCATATCATTATTAAAAACACTGTTAAACATGAATTGCAGGGTAACAACAAAAGGCATAGTCTACTTTTACGGTAACTAGAAACTTTTTAGGTAAATCTTACGGATCATTATAGTAGAATGTTGCAAGCAACATGTTGTCCTCTAAACCCGCAAGAAAATAACCCTTAAACCTGTAAACTTTTTCGGCATGGAATTTTAAAATGAATATTCTGACTACAAAAGAGGATGACAACTAACTACTACTTTACTGTTAGGCTCCGGTTGAAAAGTGGTGGCTGTTTTTACTTCTAGGCCTGGCTGAAAAGAGTGGAACAATTACACGTCAAGAAGAAATAATGATTAGCGCAATATCTCAAGTATTGATTTGGTTTTTTAACTATTATTTAAGCGTACGCATGAGTAGAAAAATATATGCAAATGAATATTCTGTGCTGCTAGTTAAACAAAACTTCAAGAAAAGAGAAAACTTCCCTAATTGAAAGTTGGGTTGAATTTTGGGATTGTATCACGTACTACAAGTGGGAAATTAAAATAGACGCGGATTATTGTTGGCTAAGGTAGGGAAAAAATAACAGTACGATTATATGTTCATAGATTGATGATTACCGCAAAAGACTATAAAAGTTTGCTAGTGTTGCAGCCTTATTCACTCACGGGGAGGGGAGTAACTATATTTACTAAATGGCCTCAAAATGAAGTCATACGAGGTTATTATAAATCATTATAACCCTAATAATAATTAGAGTTCAAACAATTACACCAATTTTGACACCTCTAGTAGTGAACTGCCCCCACTTGAGTTCGGCTGCTGACACTTGTGTATAAGAGAAAATATTAGATTAGGCGAAACGAAGTAATCAAAGACGTGAAAGTTAACTCGAAGAGTCAAAACGGTCAAGCAAAAATCTTGCATAACAAATGACAAAACATTTACATTAATTGTTCTGACCCCACTTGTGGGGGGAGGAATTATATACTCAAATGGTTTTTTTTGTTCAGACAATTTTGGCCGATCGATATATTTGTCGCAGAAAAAAGTGAGTGGTATCATAAAAACGCTGGTCCAGCCTAGAATTCAAAAATAAACAGATTTTTTTTTATTTTCGATTTTTTCGAAGAATTATCGAGCATTGATATTTTGTGTGAACAAGGGATCTTTGTTCACTTTTAGTGCAATTTTTCTTCAAATTAGGATATTTTCTATGAAAATAGTATTTCAAAATTAAATTTCACGAAAACAAAATGAACCAATTTTATGTTCCTAATAGACTAAAGGCGATAAAAAAGACTAGTTCAGGTCTCATAGGGAAGTTCACTATCAAATAAAAATTCGAATTCTATTTGAGAGCTCTTTCTTCTATAAAACTTTTCTCCTTCTTTGCTTTTTAAGTCACCAAGAGACAAGTTACTTTTCATATCGAGGTTCCGTTAATGATAAATCCCCTTTACCGTAAAATGAAGCCCAATGAACAAAAAAAATCATTTTTACGGAATTGCTCATTTTTTTGGCTTCGACTCTGAGTTTTCGTAATTTTAAATGAAACTTTTAATTTCTTTTGGGGTTTTAGTAATTTTTTGTAGTCCTATGTTATGGACTGATTGAGTAAAAAAGCAAAATCAATCCATAACGAGCATTAATAAAACATATCTAGTGCTTTGAGTGGACAGCTAACGGCTGTTAAGACTTTAAAAGTAATTTTTCGAAAAATGTTTGAACATTAACCACCAATAAACCTATTATCGTGATTTGTAAACAGTCTCAGTGATGACAACACCCTCCTCCTTACTACTGCATCCAAATTTAAACTGGCCAGTGGTTTTATCTTCTTACTTTTGGATATATGACTTCAATGACACACGATTTCAAAAAGCTTTTAAAAGTTTTTAGATATTTTCGTATTATTGGTTACTTTTGAAATCTTATCACATTATCCAAAAAATTGATAGCTCGCATAGGCTTAAAGAAGACGTTCATTATAACACAGATAGAGTATTCAGAGGAAAACTTATGGTTTAAATGGCTTCGACATTTTCTTCTCGCACTTTTCTACTTAATTTTTGGTTTTTGCCTGTTTTTTTTGTTCCTTTCACAGTCATAAGACTTATTGTGATGTCTTATTGATTAACCATGCATGATAAAAATGCCTGCATTCCCATCAAGTCATATTTGAGCGTATTTATTGACTTCCTTTAAAAGCTATTGATTTTAATGGATGTTCAGAGCTTAAAGTTAGTTTTTAGAAATTTTTTTTGAACGGTAACCCAGCTTAAATTTTTTCCTGAACTGTTTATCAGTCTCAGAGTTGACAGCACCCATTTGTTTTCTGCGGCAACTAAAACAATCTGGTTAGAGGTTTGATCTTCTAACTATTAGTTATATGATTTCAATGGCAAAAGATTTAAAAATTTTTTTAAAAATTTTGGTGATTTTCGTATTATTGGTTACTTTTGAACTCTTATCACATTACACAATTCTTAAACACATTAACCAATTATTATTATAATCCCATTGGCTTAGAGAAGACGTTCAGTGGATCGCAGATAAAGTTTTCAGAGAAAAGCCCATGGTTTAATTGGCTTCGACACTTTCTTCTCGCAATTTTCTACTGAATTTTGCTTTTTGACTGTTTTTGTTGTTGTTTCGTAGTCACAAGACTGATTGTATGTCATGTTGAATATCTTTGCATGACTAACATTTGTTTCCCTCTCATCGGGTTATATCTGAGCGTAGTTATTGACCTCCGTTGAAAGCTTTGGGTTTAATGGCTGTTAAGACTTAAAAAATAACTTTTCGAATTTCTTTTGAACATTCCCCAATGCTATTATTTTGTGAACTGTTAGTCAGTCTCAGTACTGACAAGATCCGTTTCCTGTTTACTGCAGCCAAAATTTATATTTTTAGCGGTTTTATTTTCTATCTATTAGTTTTAAAT
Organism: Convolutriloba macropyga; assembly: GCF_964194025.1. Classification (NCBI taxonomy): domain Eukaryota; kingdom Metazoa; phylum Xenacoelomorpha; order Acoela; family Convolutidae; genus Convolutriloba; species Convolutriloba macropyga. The sequence continues at coordinate 76,161,042 of NC_134472.1, read as the reverse complement.
CTTCAATGCCATGGGTTTTCAAAATTTTTTAAATTTTCTGGGTACTTTTTTCTTATTTTTGGATCATTTTCAAATGTCACCACATTATACTATTACTTATGGTTCCCGTTGGTTTCGGAAAGACGTTCAACGGATCATAGATAAAGTTTTCAGAGAAGAGCTTATGGTTTCAATTGCTTCCACCATTTCTTCTGGCACTTTTTTATTGAATTTTTGTTTTTTGCCTGTCTTTTTTGTTGTTTCACTAGTCAATAACTTGTTGTAATGTCAATTTAATGAAATAGGAATGACAAACAAACTTGTTGTTGCATGGAGGCATAATTTAGCGTTTTTACTGGCTTAATTTGAGAGCTAAAGAATTTATTGACGTTGATACTACAAGTTTTCTCAAAAATTTTACCAGTTTTTTTGATAAAAAGAGGAATCTCAATGCTGTAAAAATAATTAAAAAAAGAAACGTTTTCAGTTAAAAGCTCATTTTTTAATGCCTTCGACACTTTTCTCGCTTATTTTTTCTTGAATTTGCTGTTTTTGCCTGTTTCTGTTCTTTAGGTAGCCCTAAACTTCTGACAAGTCTCATAGGCTTGTAATTGACGAATAATTGAATGATGTTACCCGACGCAGTCAGTTCATAGCGAATAGTCTTAAAGTTTATAATATACATTTTCAAACACTTTTCAAACTTTTCAAATTTTGTTTGTTTTTTCATCAAATTGTAACTTATATTCACCAATGAGAGGTCCCATCCGATTTCTTGATTCTCAAAAATAACATATCTACTAAAATTATTTGTAACTGATGTTTTGTTTGATGAACAATATGCGTTTTTGTAAACGTCTTAGAGTGGTCAATTTTTCTGTTTCTTTTCCTCTTCTTTCAGAACAATCGCCTAATAACAGGTCAGAATGATTTTCAAATGTGGCCCAAGTAAACTTATTTAATCTGTCAATATAAATCCTTCAGTTGAAATAGTAGAAATAACAATTGAATTGAAAATACATAATATTCAGATAATAGCTAAAGATTTTAATGGCAGCAAGAATGTTTTGTTTTCGCAAATCGTTTGTAATTTTGTATGTTTTTCTTTAGTTCGTTACTATGCCTTAGTCTAATCAAAAACAGGTCGTTTTGGTTCTGTAGGGATTTTTTAGTAATTTATCAAAGATTATTTAGTTAAAAGCTAATGATTTGTAAGACTTTTGAAGTTTCTTGGTTTAAAAAATATTGATCTATTTTTGAATTTCGCCTCATTGTTTGTTCTCTTTGTCAACTTGTTACCTAGTCTCATTAAGACAACTTTCCATCTGCTGTATAGTTAGAGGAAAGTAAATTTGAGCAATTAAGTTTGTATCTGACTGCTTTTTGACGTTGTTACTAGGTGTTTTTTGATTTAGATATTCAGTTTTTGCCGTGAAATTTTTGTTTTTGCTAATTTTATTGTTTGTTTGTTTCTGCCTTGTAGTCTTATTACTGTCTGATCTCGTTGGCGCTGTAATGAGGCATGGCATTATGTAATTCAATCAGTAGTTTGGTTTTGTAATGATTTTTTTAAAACATCTATTTTTGATTATCTCTTCATTTGGTTGACAGTTAAGTCAAAAATGTAGATGAGCTCGGGTTGGAACATCATGTGCGAACGCATATTAACGAGCCTCCTTGTTGCTTTAAATTTTGTTTTGCAAATAGAGAGCAATTAATAACTGTTTATTGGACTGAAATTTTGTCCATTAACGGGTTCCATTAATAATTAACAGATTATTTATTATCTTTTACTTATAATTTTATGTCTTCAGTTGGTCTCAACCCCTCCAATAAAAAATTCTGAGCACTGTAAAATTAACTGAATTTAGCTATCATTGCTCTCGATTAAAAGTGAACTCTGATTTTGAAAACTTTCAAGAAAGCTATTTGAGAAGGGCGAGTAATAAATTATAGTTTAAAGACTTTTAATTGATGAAACTTAAAAATACGAGTAACTTAAATAAGAGTAGCGTTAGCCCCAACTGAAAAAACCGTTGAGCGCTAAGGAAGTTATTGGCCTAATTTCTTTTATGAGAGTTTTGAAAAGTTTGAAGCTTTAAAGGTAGTAGATTCTAATTTTCATTACTTTATTGACGTGAAGGAAATAGACTCTCAAAGTTGACTCCTAATTGTGTTCCAAAATCAAATAAGTATGAAACTTATGAAGCAAACTCTCTCTTATGATATTCACAAAATTGTAAAAACCGAGAGAAATCCAGTATAAAATTTTCTCAGTCTTAATTTTCTCAGATTGTTTCAACCAAAGAAATAATTTTTGACAAAAAAAAGCTTCAACAGAAAAGTTGGCTTTATGTTTAAAAAAACTATCAGTTAATATATTTAACCGAATTTTGTTTAGAGAATAGTTTTCGTTATTTTATCAATCGTATAGCACGTTATTATTTTTGCTGAAGAATACCATTACGACACAGCCAGAAAAATCAAATCTACACCAGCATTGACAAAATTCACTTCTTCAAAAAAACTTAGTATGCATAAAATGAATGATCATTTTGAAACTTCGCAAAATTGTTGCAAAACTGTAGATGAAACCAATGTATTGACATATGTGAAATACTATCATTCAAACTTTTCAGTCTTTTCCTAAGATTCACTTAAAAAACATCTCAAGCCGAAAAAAAAATATTCTAACAAAACCAAAATCGTTAGCGAGCATTTGTAAGACTAACAACTAAGTTCTTGTGATAAATTTAACCCACCCCTAATTTATGAAAAAAACATGTGGCAAATTACTTGAATGATAACGCAGGAAGATAACGTTAACTATAAACACTCAAAACCTATACGCAAAAATTGTAAAAGCAAAAGAACTGAATCTTTTTAAAGACGCAGTTACTAGTCACATTCTATTGCTCCCTTATTATAAGAACATCCAACACGATTTGAACAATGGAAAACAATGAAAACATGAATTTGATCATCATTTTGTTTACTTTTTTACAAGTTTATGATTTATATTTGATTGAACTCTGTCTAGTAATTTTGTTATCTGCACTAAACTGGAGTCAGTCTATGGGGATACAATAAAAATATATAATATCGGATATACTAAATTTTTTTAAAACGTGGTTAAAAATTTGCTCTATAGCACTGACGCAATAAAATGACGACCTAGATTAACTATAGTGAGATCAAAGAAACTAGATTAAAAGAGGTTTTATACTCTGAAAAACATAAAATTGGAATCAATTTTTAAATTTCTGTGTATTTGGAACAATTAGCTTAAGAAAACTTATCAAAAAATTGATGTGAATTACATTTTCGTCAGCGTTTTGTAAAGGGGAAATGATAAAATAAAATTTTTTAAATATCCGTTAAAAAATTGGAAATATAAATAATAGCGTACATTTCAACAAAATGATAAAACATACAATTGTAGACTTTTTCCGAGATGTACTTTTCCAGGATGAATTCAATCAAATATTAATTCAGATTTTCAGAACTACCCATGTTCTAGATGTGTAGCTAAACTTTTTCTGGCAGTCATTATCAGAAAGAAAAACAATTCTTAACATGTATATAATGGATAAGTATTTGATTTTAATTCTCAGTCTAACCGTAATCACTCAGTAGTACCAACTACGGAATCAGATTTTTACTTCTTATGAACGATTGAAAGATCGCAGCGGTTCTTATGACAAGTATAGACAGCTGCTTGTTTTTCCTAGCATAAAATAAGAACTCACGTAAAAAAAATTGGAAAAAAAAATTTTGAGCTGATAATACACAATTCCGCTCGGCACAATTTTGAAAAACGTGAAAGCCCAATATCTATTATTGTACTTAAGAAAAAAAATCCTAAGAGAAAAATGGTTAAGTTTTTTTTTACTAACCAACGGACTGCTGACGGGCAAATTGTTCTATAAATTGGCCTCCGTAAAAACGAATAGTAGCTGTGGAGTCTAATAGCCAGCGAATTTAATAAAAATTGAATGTTGGTCTCTTGAAAAACTTCAAAGAGTAGAGTATCAAGTAACCTGGTCTAAATGTAGTAAAAGAATATTCCTGGAACAGTTAAACCATAGGAGAAGAAAAAATTGAACAAAAAACCTTAAAAATTTGGCAAAAAGGTAATTTAAAAAATATAATTAAATTAACCATTTTCTAAACAGTATGTATACTTTCACCTGAAAGCACAAGTCCAATGACAAAATTTTAAAAAGCTGCAGTTTTTCCTAAAAAACATATTGAATTTTATGCAGAAAAATAGAGTTCAACATAATTATAATATGTCTGCAGTTAGGAAATTTCACAAGTAAGCGGCCCTCATGTAGAAACTATACCTCAATGGTTTCCAAGTGTCTTAAACAAAAAGCTATAACGGTGAACAGACAAAACAGTACCCGACAAAACAGTCCCAAATAGCAAAATATTCCCAGACAAAACAGTCCCAGACAAAAAAGTCCCAAGGCCATTATAATAGCTCTCACAGGTATGATTTAACAAGCGGATAATTTAATCCCATGTTCGGTTGTGATAGTTATGGCCATTAAGTATGTTAAAACATACGGGTAATAGCGACTGCTAATTTGTTGTCGGATTATTGAACAAACATTTCAAAGAACACTGGGTATAATTGCATTAGGTACACTTTATTTGGGACTATTTTCTCTGGGACTGTTTTGTCTGGTTTCTTGGGACAATTTTGTCTGGGACTGTTTTGTCTGGTTTCTTGGGACAATTTTGTCTGGGACTGTTTTGTCTGGGAAAATTTTGCAATTTGTGACTGTTTTGTCTGGGACTGTTTTGTCTGGGACTGTTTTGTCCGGACACGGCTATAACATCCGCCTTCTTTTTAAGGATATTTAAAATTCGACATATTCCAGGGGTATAGTAGAAAATGGTAAACCTTTAATTAACAACTTCTGCTTCTGGTAAGATTTATTTTTCTCAAATAAAGTCAGAGATTTTGTAAAAAAAATCAAAATATATGGGCCTGAGGTTCCATAAAAATATTGTGGCATAATATGAATTAACATTAAAGAAATTAGCTACATGTATGCTCACTGAATGTTTATCTAATGATTGTTCTTGCCGTTTTTATTAAAACCAATTTAGTAAAAAATATATGCTCTTTTATTTAGTGTCTTAAATGTCTTGAATGTTCCAGAAACTACAATTCCAACAATAGTTCTTAATTATTTGAGTTTTTGAAGTATACTGCTGTCAATAAGCGTTCGAATTTTAATCCAGTTTTCAACCTCTGTCTCAAGCGGACTTATATCTTGTATAGATCGGGAAACAATGCGGAAAAAATCACTGCAGTAGAAGGCTAATTGGCTGGTCCAATAAAAACCAAACAACAAAAAACCAACGAGCTCAATATGATTATGCTTAAAACGTACTTTTGTTGAACGAGTGGTTTGTGAACTTACCGGGAAGTCTTTTGTCGAGAAACAAATAAAATCCTGTTTGCCACGGGCTGATTATAAAACTCATACATGCCATTCGAGTTGCTCTTTTCCAATCAACTGGTGCCATTACCGCAAGCGTCTGCTTTCTAAGCTGGCCACCTGGGTTCAATTCTCGGTAGGACTCTATTTTTTGGGCAACCACATCGCCCAAAAAGTAGAGTGCAAATGAGGAAGCGGTGTTTGTGACCCAAAGCATTTTCCCAGAAAACGCTTTTCTCCAGGCCATTGTAAATAGATAAACAAGCTAATTAGTAAAAAACTGATAATTAATGTAAATTACTGATAACTGCAGATACTGTCTAAACTATTCTATAGATCATAATGGAATATTGCAATGGAATTTTTTGTGTTTCTGAAACCCAAGGTAACCAAGTATTCGACTTTTTCCAATCATAGATTTATATTTTCGATGCTAATCAATATCAAAATAAATTTTAGGTCGTCAAAATCAGGTGAATAAAATACCATGATCTTATTACGAAGAATTTCTCAGCAAGAATGTAAATAATAACATTAATTTTGTTCGACAATAGCCATAAACAACTTATTGCCTTTTAATTGTTTTTGAGGCTTTCAAATGTGTTAAAAGGTTTTCTTAAGCTACAATTTACTATGTCCCGTCCGCTCGTTTAATAGTCGCGCATTTGAGCAATCATGCTAATTAGTTGCTTTTAAATAATATTTGGTTTTACACCTTTGAAAATTTATTGTGCAAAATTGTGTACAGAAATTCTATTCAATATGAACTCAATCGAACTCGACCGCGAGAGAAACAACAAAACTTCAGTAACTACAAAATCTGTAAAGCCAGCGCGTAAAATTATTTTCTATCCGACCTGCTGACCTTCAATTAATTACTTCAATGTTTATTATGAAGATTGCGGCAGAACTTTCTAAAACTTAGGCTAAATTTAGCGTGGTCCTGGTCAGACTGGTCCTGTGTATTGCTGGCGCATGTTTTAAGTTGAATGACACGTACTACCGACCAGATGTTATACGAATTAGTCAATATACATCGAGTGATAATTTGCCCAACTTTGTAAAACGATATCTCATGGTGTATGTTGAAACATATGTTCTTAATTACTCATGTCCTTAATTAAACAGGTGTTCTTAATTACCCATGTTAATTAGACAGACGATTTCATTTCGATAGTTAGCGTAGACAGTATGAATAATAATTGATAGTACCTATGATAGCATATTATTGGCCCGGGTTGACAAAAAGTTTTAATAATAGAAATTTCATTTTATGGACCATTGACTTCCTAAAGCAAAAAAGTTTTAAAAGATTGGTAAAACTATAACTTTGCCATAAATGGAAGTTTTATGACTAAAATTTTTCCATAAATGGAAATTCTTTGACTAAAACTTATCCATAAACGGAATTTCTATGTCTGAAACTTTTCCATAAATGGAAGTTCTATGACTAAAACTTTTCCATAAATGGAAGATTTATGACTAAAACTTTTCCAAAAATGGAAGATTTATGACAAAAACTTTTCCATTAATGGAAGATTTATGACAAAAACTTTTCCATTAATGGAAGATTTATGACTACAAAAAAACTACCGGTATTTTTCCTCATTTGCTGACATAGATTGTGATTTTCGTTTAACCATTGGCACAAAAGTAGTGCAAAACCACCTTTATTTCTTCAAACGAAAAAGCTATTTCGCGAAGACTATTGCTGATTAACCAAGTTTTAAGATAATGAAAACGCGTCATATGCGAGAACCAGTTTTTAAACATAACCGTCTAACGTCGAAAAAATTGCTTTCGAAGGAATAGCCGAATAGTAGGAGCTCGAATCTATTGCAGCCCACTTCAGTCGGGAGAGGGGGAGTAACTTAACTCACTAAGGGGTCTTCAAATGACGTCATTAGAGGTTATTATATACTACAATAACCAATAATAAAACTAAAACTAAAATAATAAAAATAATTACACGAATTTCGGAGGAGGAACGGCTGTAAAGCGGGTGGGAGGAGAAAGTGGGGGGGGGCTTAATGGGGGAGGGGTAATATTTTAAGCGCCGCCCTTCATATCATCAGTTTACGTCTCTGCAACTGCTTAGGTGAATCGCTATTAGGTACTTAGAGACTAGTGAAATTAATAACTTTCAGGTTATATTTGTTTATCCCGGTTTTGATGACGAAAAGTCAACAGCGTCAGACAAAAAATTGTCAATCGGAAGATCTGCATTAAAAAAGACCACAGGACCGTTACAAATGCTGAAAACTTCATTTGAGAGCAATTAAAAAAATGTAATTATTTTGGAGAACAATTATTTGTGAGAACTGATCTTTATAAACGAGTCAGTCAAAATTATTCGTGCAAACTGTGAGTAACCAACACCACCTTTTCAGTGAGACGCTGAAATACCTCTATTATACCCGTGTCCAATTCGTACCCGAAGAAAAATGTAGGATTGGGGCGTAATCGGGAGAATTTGCAGCCAATTTCCCACAAAACACTTACATCGTTTTGGGGGCTATTGGGAGGAGGGGGTAATTCAATGTAGGAGTGGGGTGTAAGGCGGTAATTTTTTTGGGGGGGGGAGGGTTAACTGGTGGAAGATTGGGGTGGAAGTTTTTTTGAGGGGTGAAACAATTTAAGAGTAAGGGGGTAATGGGGGTAAAACGATGCAAGAGTAGGGGGGTTATGGGGGGAAAAACGCAAGACTACGGGTTAATATGGTGTTACCCCTTACCGCCTACTCCTAAGTCGTTTTTTCTTAGGGGGTAAAACCATGCAAGACAAGTGGGGTAAGGGGTTTATTAATATCAGTTGAATCATATGTTATCTGAGTGCCTTTCTGCAGTGGAAGTAATTCTTAAAATTCATTAGCCGTTGACTATGACATCAATGATAAGTGATAATTTATAACACTGAACGAAACGTAAGGCTGGATTTTTTGATCATAATTTTATTTGGGGGGGGGGGGTAAATTCTAACATTTCCTCCTTGCTTCACTTTCCCATTATTACCCCCTTATCTTAAATCGTTTTACCTCATAAAATTGCTCACTACCCGGGCATCGTTCTGGGGGTAATAGTTCGGGGTAAATGTAACAATACCCCCTTACCCCCATTACCCCCTAATCTTACATCGTTTTAACCCTCCTTAAACTACCTCCAAATCTTGCATAGTTTTACCCCCTGAAATATTTGAGTTTTTCCCATTATAGCCCCCCAGCTCAGTGGTCAGATAACATATAGCCCCCCAATCATGGTAAATATAACATAATAGGGGCTATATTTTCATTGGGGAGGGGTGGTGGCTATAATGGGAAAGACCTTAATTTTCCCGAAATCTTAAATCTTTTGTGGCAGAAACCTGAAAATTCCTGATTACCCCCCATACCCCACTAATGAAAACGCGTCATATGCGAGAACCAGTTTTTAAACATAACCGTCTAACGTCAAAAAAATTGCTTTCGAAGGAATAGCCGAATAGTAGGAGCTCGAATCTATTGCAGCCCACTTCAGTCGGGAGAGGGGGAGTAACTTAACTCACTAAGGGGTCTTCAAATGACGCCATTAGAGGTTATTATATGCTACTATAACCAATAATAGAACTAAAACTAAAATATTAAAAATAATTACACGAATTTCGGAGGAGGAAGGTCGGTAAAGCGGGTGGGAGGAGAAAGTGGGGGGGGCTTAATGGGAGAGGGGTAATATTTTAAGCGCCGCCCATCATATCATCAGTTTACGTCTCTGCAACTGCTTAGGTGAATCGCTCTTAGGTACTTAGAGACTAGTGAAATTAATAACTTTCAGGTAATACTTGTTTATCCCGGTTTTGATGACGAAAAGTCAACAGCGTCAGACAAAAAATTGTCAATCGGAAGATCTGCATAAAAAAAGACCACAGGACCGTTACAAATGCTGAAAACTTCATTTGAGAGCAATTAAAAAAATGTAATTATTTTGGAGAACAATTATTTGTGAGAACTGATCTTTATAAACCAGTCAGTCAAAATTATTCGTGCAAACTGTGAGTAACCAACACCACCTTTTCAGTGAGACGCTGAAATACCTCTATTATACCCGTGTCCAATTCGTACCCGAAGAAAAATGTAGGATTGGGGCGTAATCGGGAGAATTTGCAGCCAATTTCCCACAAAACACTTACATCGTTTTGGGGGCTATTGGGAGGACGGGGTAATTCGATGTAGGAGTGGGGTGTATTGCGGTAATTTTTTGGGGGGGGAGGGTTAACTGGTGGAAGATTGGGGTGGAAGTTTTTTTGAGGGGTGAAACAATTTAAGAGTAAGGGGGTAATGGGGGTAAAACGATGCAAGAGTAGGGGGGTTATGGGGGGAAAAACGCAAGACTACGGGTTAATAGGGTGTAACCCCTTACCGCCTACTCCTAAGTCGTTTCTTCCCACATTAGCCCCTACACTTAAGTTGTTTTACCCCAATACCCCATTGCCTCTTGCATCATTTTAACCCCTCGGCAGTCCCACTCTTACATCGTGTTACCTTCATAGTCACAGAACGACAGCCTAGAACCCACAACCTTTGTCCCCTGGGCCAATTTGCTTTAGCCCTCAGACCACCGATGCTTGCCCAATACTAGCCATCCTATGTATATGAATCAAACAATTTGCCACCTTGCTCTTACATCACTCTACCCGTCTAAAACTACCCCTAATCTTAAATCTTTTGGGGGGTAATTGTTGGGGGTTCAGTCTAAAAAAATCGCCCCTTTCTCCCCATGACCGCTTTATCTTACATCCTCAATACCCCCTTTATCTTAAATCTATAAATTCGTCCCTTACTTCCCATTACGGCCTAATCTTACGTCGTTTTGCCTCTCTAAAATTATCCCCTAATCATAATGAGGGTAACGGGGGGATTTTCTTGTTTTACCCCCCAAAAATTACCCCTCAAATAGATGTGAGATATTGAGATAAATAAAAGTATTGAAACGATGTAAGGTTAGTGGGGTAATGGGGAGTGAGGGGGATTTTTAGGTTTAAACCCCCGAAAGATGTAAAAAGACGGGATTAGTTTTTGGGGAGGTAAAACGATTTAGGATTAGGGGGTACGATAATAAGAGTAAGGAGTAATGGGGGACAGACGATTTGAGTAGGGGGGTAATGATGGTTAAAACGATGTAGAAGTAGAGGTATAATGAGGGGTAAAACAATGTAATAGAAGGAGTAATGTGGGCTGAAACAATGTAAGAGTAGAGGGTAATGGAGTAAAAACGATGTAACAGTAGAGTTGTAATGGGGGATAAAACGATGTAAGAGTAGGGGATAAATGGCTAAAACTTTGTAAGAGTTAGGGGGTAAAACCATGCAAGACAAGTGGGGTAAGGGGTTTTTTAATATCAGTTGAATCATATGTTATCTGAGTGCCTTTCTGCAGTGGAAGTAATTCTTAAAATTCATCAACCGTTGACTATGACATCAATGATAAGTGATAATTTATAACACTGAACGAAACGTAAGGCTGGATTTTTTTATCATAATTTGGGGGGGGGGGTAATTCTAACATTTCCTCCTTGCTGCACTTTCCCATTATTACCCCCCTATATCTTAAATCGTTTTACCTCATAAAATTGCTCACTACCCGGGCATCGTTCTGGGGGTAATAATTAGGGGTAAATGTAACAATACCCCCATTACCCCCTAATCTTACATCGTTTTAACCCTCCTTAAACTACCTCCAAATCTTGCATAGTTTTACCCCCTGAAATATTTGAGTTTTTCCCATTATAGCCCCCCAGCTCAGTGGTCAGATAACATATAGCCCCCCCAATCATGGTAAATATAACATAATAGGGGCTATATTTTCATTGGGGAGGGGTGGTGGTTATAATGGGAAAGACCTTAATTTTCCCCAAATCTTAAATCTTTTGTGGGAGAAACCTGAAAATTCCTGATTACCCCCATACCCCACTATCTTAGATCGTTTCCCCCCCTAAAATTACACCCAATCCTACATCATTTTGTGGGGTAATTTTTGGGCGGTAAAATCTAAAACTCCCCAATTACACCCCATTACCCCCTTTACCCTCCTAATCTTACATCGTTTTACCCCCATAGGCTTTTACCCGCTACTGTTACATCAGTTTGGGGCAAAAAGAGGCAGGGTTATTTCGACACGGGTACTCTATCTCTACTAAAAGTTCTTTACTCAGTCTGTCCCATTAGCGAATTGATATTTCTGACCACAATAACTTTTTAGAGAGAAAACGTCCTTTTTGAATTTGGTCCTGCTATTTTTTCCGAATTGTTTTTTGCCGACAAAAAGTGAAGAAGAAGAAAACCCGGATCTATTCTGTCCCCCCCCTGTTTAGTGAGCATAAATCTTTTATGACCCCAGGCGCACGTGCTATTTTCTTACATAGTAACGTGCTATATAACAACATATAATTTGTAACTAGGGATAAAAAAAGCACTGGGGGCGGAACAGAAAAGATCCGAAAAGCGTATAACATGGTTAAAAATATACGTAACCGTTTAGCATCGGTCAAGTTGATTTCAGTCGAATGGCAAGCTGTTGGATTTGTCAGCGGCAAACTCCACCATAGAGAGGCTAGCTTTTAATTAAAAGAATTGAGTAGTGGGGTGGAGGGGTTGGGTGATGAGGAGTTAAGGTGATCAGTTTGGGGTTATTAAGGGTCCTTCGGTTGAGTGGTGAAGTGGAGTGGGCGGGGGGGGGGGGGGTTAAGCGTGTGCAGGGGTGAAGGGTCGAATGAGGTGAAGCTAACTGGATGAGGGATATCATGGAGGGTTCGAGCGGGAGAGGAAAGTTGGGTTGAAAAACTCTATGAAATGCCCTCCACGCCCTGAAAACTATGTCCCCTCAACAATTTCGGAAAATTGCATTTTCGGAGACTTGTATGGCGTACGGTTCTAAGAAAACTGGTCGGCAACTCAACGCCCTACAAGCTCCCTCTGTTTATCCTGTTTTCGAGGAAGAAAAGTCAAATTGTCAGACAAAAATTTAGCCAAAAATTGTATAACGCATACAAAATTTGCTGCATAATTAACGCTGCATAAAAAGACCAGCAGAACTAAAATAATTGCCAAAAACTTTGTTCGAGAGCAATTTGTCAGAGTTAATTTCGAATATCAAAAATAAAACTAGATCAGTCGCGACACTGGTTTTGGCCAATAACCAATAGAGAAAACATAACCGACTAACGTCGGGCGAATTGTTCTCAAACGAACGGCGAGCGGTTGGCTTTATTAGTTTCAAGACACTGTTTAGTGAGGCTAGTTTTAGCTTGATTGAAGGTGCGTGATGGATTTGAAAATAGACAATGACAACAAGTCACATAACAGCCGCTGAAGTACGGCATCAAAAAAAGAGAAGGAGAGAGAGAGAGAGAGAGTGAGAGAGAGAGAGAGAGAGAAATAACACGTGAACGAGAAAGAGAAGGAAAAAACCCAATCGACAGAGAGAGAAAGAGAGACAGAAATATTTTCCATGATGGATTTCGACTCAGCAACTTCTATTTTTCCAGCCTTGTTAGTAAATAAATCATTTAGAAAAAACCGAAAAAGGCAAAATTAAAAACAATAGTTTCCAACTTCACAGTAAAAAAAACTTAAAAACTTAAAAACAATTTTTTGTCTCGAAAATTCTGTCAAGTAACCCATCTCCAAGACTTAATATTTTTCGTTGGCCAGTAATGGTCGTTAAACTCAGAAAACAGCAAAAAATATTGAACCGTTTTAGAAACAACTACAATTGTTAACATAATTTTGCAAAAATTTAAGGTATTAATATCTTAAGAACCATTTTATTGTCTCAAGAGATTACCCAGTATCCCTGCTCCAAGCCTGAAATAGTTTCACTGGCCCATAAAGATCCATACACTGAAACATGATAAGATAAATTTTTCCAAAAATTTGAAAAAAAATTTAATTTTATCCAAAAATTACAAAAACTGGAGCCAAACAAATATTGATCACAATTAGAAACTATGCAGTAGCTTTGGAGGAGGTCCCGGGGCCCCTGGTGCCGGAAAAAAATTCAAGAAAATTATGATATTAAAATCTTGAAAAATATTCAATTACATCTCTAAACTATGCAATAACATATTATCAAAGCCTAGAGGAAGCTCCGTGGCTCTTGAGGCTAGATAAACTTAGAAGATGACAAAAAGTTTCAAAAAAACTTACAAAAATTGCAAGATTCATAGAAAAAATTGCAAAAACTGGTGAAATCAAAAAGTTGAAATATAATCCATGACTATCATAATTTATCCAAAAACTTTCTCCCTCCCTCCCTGTGTTTCTCCCTCCCTCCCTCTCTCTCTCTCTCTCTCTCTCTCTCTCTCTCCCTCTCCTGCACTACTGCATACACACAAACATCACCAATTATACCAGAAACTGTGATCTACTTTTGCTTTCTGTTAAAAGGGCTGCGTTGTTTAATAATTGCCATAGTTCATAGAACAGTCCTCAATTGAAATCGTCGTTTTTTTGTCGTTTCTTACGTCGTTTTCTTTTCAAAAAAATCGTCGTTTTTTGATCGTTTTTTTTGTCGTTTAATTGAACTAGTTTTTCTCTATTCAATCGTTTTAGCATAGCTGAATTAAGGCCTGATAGCGCACTAGTCAGTGCATTAGTGTAATGTATCGGGAGTTCAATGGTTCGAATCCAAGAGGGTATCGCGTGTTTTTTCTTACATAAAAATAACGATGAAAAAACGATCAATTCCTACATAAAAATAACGACGAAATAACGAAGAAAACGACGATTACCACGTGAGGGCTTTGATCATTTTTGTCCCAGGAAAACGACTGGAAAACGACGATTTCTCATAAGTGAAAAACAAAATTCCTCAACACGGGATGGGTTAAAGGTTTGATTTTAGCAACACAGCAATTGCGAACCAGAAATTTAAGCATATATCAAAAAATATGTTTCATTTTATTCAACTTTTTCCATTTGTTATTTATTTGAAAAATAAATATATTATTTATCGTATAAATATCTTATATCTTTTTTTTCTGTTTTTATGTAAAAATATGTGAGATAATTCAATTCAGTTGCTATATCTTTTTTCAAACCACTAATGGCGGTGCAAAAAAGTAGATTAGAATTGGAACGGGAGATAGCCGTACTCATTCATTGACAAAAGTATTCGCACCAAATACATTTTTACATTGTAAACGTGTAATTTTTAAAAATACTTTTGTTCAGCATAAAGTTGGCTGTTTATTTTGATTTATTATTCAGTCAACGCATTATCATAAGAAGTTTATTGTATCTTATTTCTGAGAAACTGGCGAGCGACAGAGACAAAATCCAGATAGAGGCTGGCCACTTTTCCGGAAGCAGCAGTATATTGAGGTAACGTGAAATATGCTGAGCTCAATCAAAAATTTGTTGAATTTACTCGTGAAATCTTTTCTTGACTTGAGAGCATGATCAAGACGAACATATTTCACGGTGATCAAGACGAAACGCCAATTATCGGTGCTCACAGAAAACTGAAAAACTTCTATCTGTGTTTCTTTGGAAGTACGCAGTTTAGTTTAGTTGAAATTAAATCTGTTGAATATTTGATTATTATGCGTCGATTGATATAAGAATTTAAACCAACAGCCAAATTTGACTTTTAAAACAGGATTTACAAATTAAAAATAAAAATGACATTTTGTCCCTTAGATTTTGCGAATGAGGCAGAGGGTTCCGCTCATTTTCCGCTCTTCGGAACGCAGGAAGAGGGGCGATAAGTGAAATTTTATCCAAAATGAACACAATTTGACAGGTGCATAGGACATGAGCTGAATTTGCTGAAAAATACAAAAATTAAGCGAAAAAAATTGTAAGAGTTAAACGAAATGTGTGGGGAAAATACGAGAAATGAGAGGAAATTAGTAGAAAGTTAGAAAGTTAATAGAAAATTGGCGCAACGAGCAAAATTTTGAGAAAATTAGCGGAATGAATGCAAAAAGTTAAGATAATGAACGGAACGAAGAATTAGTAAATTCTGGACTTTTCAAAATTATAATGTCAAAGCGATATATTGAAGAACACTGGGATTGAAATCACGGGATCAGTGATAAAAAATACTGTTTTCATATAGACCAAATATCGATGTAATTTCTCGTCAATAATCAAGTTAAAATTTCTGAAAATGTTGGGTGCTAACTTTCCCTTGACGTTCAGTATAAGTAACAAATTATTTAAGTAAAAATTTTGTTCCAGTATAGTCGTCAATCTCTGATTTCAAAAAAGTGGATCAACGCTATGTTTCCGTCTTTTCCCCAAATTCTCCTCCGCTGAACAAACTATGGCAGAGAAATTGACTTGAAAATAAACAAGGTAGGTGAACAAAATTTTAAAAGCGTGAATGAAAAAAAAACTATGCGGAAGAGTTCTCAAAAATAGCATCAGTTGGTTGCGTGAAGTAATAGGCGAAAATTCATCTAACGTGATTGAACGTGTGCGTGTATAAAGTGGAAAGATTAAAATGAAAATAAGAGTCAATGTTGCAAAATGGAGGCAGGAAAGTGCTGAACAGAATTTAAAAAACAGGATGTAATGACGCACTACGGATACACAGCAAATGGGACTGTCAAATTCATTAAACAAAATGTCCGCAAACAATTTTTGTCTCACGACAAAAGTTGACGCTTTCGTAACATAATTTCAAATTAATTCCGCTCAGACGAAATTACAGAACATTATCTGAAATATTTTGAAGCTGCTTGCAAAAAGTACTGCCCCCCCCCCCCCCCCATATGATCTAAAAAAGAAAATTAAATTTTTTCGGATGAAAAAATGGAGCAAAATGGAAAGGAGACAAACACAGATTCCAGTTTTTCAAAAATGAAAAAAAAGTAAAAGTCGCCCAAAAAAAACTTGATCAGATGCAGATGTGCGTTTAAAAAGTCGGATCTATTCTGTTCTCCCCCCCCCCCCCCCCCAGTATTTTTATGCCCCCCTGTATTCTTTCTGCCCCCCAGTTACAAATTATGTGTTGTTATATAGCACGTTACTATGTAAAAATATGCACGTGCGCCTGGGGGGTCATAAAACATACATTCCCAATAAACTTGGGGGCAAAACAGATTAGATCCAAATAATAATTACCAGAAGTTGATGCATAGAAAAAGCTGTTCAGCTTCTGAAGATTTGGTATGTCATCAACATCCTGAGAATAAATGAGAACAAAGAGGTTCATTGTAGAGGAAGCTCTTTGCTCAAAAGAGTCTCATAATTGATGCTCATTCCGAAGGAGGTAATTTGCGACGGCACTGTTCATTCACATTCTTCGTATAAATGTCAACCAAATCTTTCAAAATAAAAGACTGGTTCAAGCTTTGTAATCAACACCTGATAGATTCTCAAATAAAGACAGAAGATGTCTATATCAATTAGGTCAAAATCAATGAGGCTAATTTTTCTATTTAACTAGAATAAGGAAAAGATGAGCTGAGCAAAAATTTTCTTCAAAATATAATCATCAAAATATAATTAACAATAATTTCTCATACAAAAAAAAATAATTTTCTCAAATAATCACCTAATTTTGCCAGACAAAACATTAGATTTTGAATTGAAACCGGGGGTAGAATTCTGAGTCATACGAGGATCATATATGATGTCGGATCCATTCTGTTTTGACCCCCGGTTACAAATTATATGTTGTTATATTGTACGTTACTATGTAAAAATAGCATGTGCGCCTGTGGGGCGTAAAAGATATAAGCCCAGAACTGTCAAAAATGAGACAAAATATCATCAAAAAGGGGAAAAACTCAAAAGTTCATCAAATTCACTGTCATTTAATTCTGAATTCAACAAAAAGGACATCAAAATTGATTTAAAAAAATGGGAAAAAATCACTATTTTTAATGAAAAATCGTGGTGTTAGCTTGGTAAGAACAAATGTTGTTCAACTGAAAACAATAAATTGGTCAATTAATTCACCTTTTAAAAGCCAATTAGACCTCTTATTAAAGAGATTCAGCGCCAAGACTGTAAAATATATCTAAAAAAACCTAGCAAAAAGAAAAAATATTCAGGAAACATGTGATGTAGTCACAGCAATAAAAAACCAATATCTATCAACTGAAAACAATACGTAACTTCTTTCTTTTCAGCATCATTAATAACCCATTGTATCTCTACTTAAAAATCTAACTCATTAGACTACAAAAAGAAACGATACAGATACAGAATACAAAAGAGTTCACATTAATTCTTAGTAAAATACAGTGTCAAAGCGGAAAACCAAAACTTTTTAGCTGGAAAATTTATGCGGGTTCAATTGAGTTTCATTATATAAACAGCAGGACCTGTCGCAAAACACCAGAAAACACCAAAAATTGACAACTATTTTGTGAAAAAAAATAGCTTCAGTCATAATGAGCACATTAGCTGACCAGTGAGATAGTGATACCATTTACAACCCAGTACAACATATATATATATATACATATATATATATATATATATATATATATATATATATATATATATACATATATATATATATATATATATATATATATATATATATACATCCCTGTCAGAGACATGCACGAAAAACCATGAGAAAAACAGCAGTCAAAGTGCCTCTTATGAAAAAAAATCTCTAAAAAAATTCAAATACCACTTGTTCACACCACTTCAATAGAAATTTGAAGAAATTTTACGCTCTGAAACCACTCTCTCACTTTTTCCTAGTCGAGCGAAAACAAAACCATTGTGGCCTCAATGTTATCGAAAAGTGAAATAAGGTACAAACAAAAATAAAATAAGTAGCACCATAATACAATACAATTCAAATCCATTGTGTTGTAAAAAAAAGGCCCAATGAGACCATTAAATGCATTTCTATGATTATTGCGCTTTTTCTCAATAAAAAAGTGCTCTAATCATTCACTAAGAAACTCAAAATATGAAAAACAACGAAAAAAATAAACAAACTCAAAATTAAAGACAAATCCAAATAAAGCAGCTGAAAAATTTACCGTTGACGACTTTGCTGATGATACTACTCACAACTCTCCACCTTAAAAATATTGATCACAATTGAATGAAAAAAATCAATTGATTGCAGAATTGCGCGCCATTAAGCGGGTTGAGGGTAATAAAGTATTCGATTCAAAATTAGCAAACTTTTAAATGGTTTCCATGAAAACGCTATGGTATAGATATTCTTCGATTTCCCTTAAAATTTCATTAAATGGCTAATTTTTGTTAATTAGATGCAAAGCATTTCACACTCTCAACGAAAAAATGAATATTGTAAAATGGAATAGGAAGCAATTTGCTTCTAAGACAAAAAAAGAAGCCAAATAATTACAACGATCACAAATTAAATCAAAATTTTGCTTTAATATCAATTCGGACACATAATTAAAACGATGTACCAAAACTGACCGTTTTAATGCTAATGGAGAAAATGCAAGTTCAAATGGTGGTTGGGAAACAATATACTTTTCTTCTTAAAAGAAAAAGAAAACAAAAGTATCAATAGCCAAAAAAAATCAAAATTAAAAACACTTACAATCAAAGTTCCCTGAAAAACAATTTTTGAGCTCACTCAATTCCAATGTTTGCCTAATCAAAATTTTCTCTAGAAAATTGTTTTTTATTCATATTCGCCATTCTACATTTTTGTAAATAACAAAACGCAAAACAAATTACACTCTTTTTCAACAAAAAACAAACTTTAGAGGTTCAATAAATTCTATTTTATAACTGAAATCGTGAGAAAAAATTGTTTCGGTATCCCAAAAAAATCCAAAAAGGTATTTCTTAAAATTTACGTTTATTTAGCAAAAGTATCATCTGTAAAAAGTGTCAGAGAAAGGGGACAAAAACCATTTTGCAGGCCTCAAGTCAAAAAACAAGCTGAACCATTACAAGGTGTTCTTCTCTTGATCAAATTTGTTTTTAGTTTGCTCAATATTAAAGGTAAGTAAAAGCAAAGAGTTCTGTGTTCAAACTTTAGGCTAGCACCTGATTTAAACAGAAGAAACAAGAGAAAGAGCCATATTTTCTACCATTTGCAATTGCTCGGCGAGCATCTAACAAATCAATTTTTAATATCTTAAAAATCAATGAACAAATTTGAATAAAAAATGCCACTAGAAAAATATTGGGTTAGCATGCTCGTCTAGCAGAACACAGCAAATTGCAATTTTTGCAATCCTCGAATAGACCTGTTAGATTTTTTTCCCAGTGGATTACTTCTCCCTTAATCTTCAATTTTGCGCCAAATACTTCAAAGTTGTTCTTGGTCAAAGTTGTTCTTTAATTTTTATTGGAAACCATTTTTTGGTCAGTAACTTTTTGACTGCATAATTGATTGATCGGATGGAAAAAAAGAAAATTGAATTGATGAAACCTTTCTAATAAAGATTCGTGTTTTCTGAGTTTTAGGAAATGTTGTTAAACGCTGCCTCCACTTTGTAACGAATTGGCAATTATAAAATTTTTTACCTCTCAATGCTTTGTCAGTGTAATTTTTAAAATAAAATACATTTTTGTGCAGATAAAGCTTTTAGGGGCCATTCTGGGTTCATCCAGTTTTGTTTTTGAACTCTTGTTGTTTTAAAGTTAACAATATTTTTCATCTAAAGTTTCCTTTTCTTCTATTTTTCATATACAAGAATATGCAAAAACTCAAAAATTGTAATTTTTGTGACACACGAAGTCTGATGCAATTTTTGATTTCTTGACGAACATTAAATTTTCTGATCCCAACAATTCTCAGTAAAGTTCCTAGAGAATCAATGATTTACTACTCAATGTTTTTTTTAAAAAATTAATCATCGAGTAATCTAAGCATATAATAAGCATGTTAATATAAGCTGTTAGTTTTTACTTTTGTTTTTCGTCCGTGATTACCAAATGAAAATAAATTGATGAACTATCTGTTGACACAAAATTATTATATTGTTGCCAATTAGATTGTAAATGGAAATCAGATGAAGTTTTGTTGGTCTAGACTGTCTCATTCGAGATCTGTTTACTCTAGGACCCCATTAGGGTAATGTCTGGGTTATGTTATCTGAATGTGATTAGTACCATAGTTGATATTTGATTAAGAAGACTCCACGCTACTGACCCGCCTTGTGACACTATAATGACCAAAAACTGCGATTCAGAAATGGTTTAAACGCTTAATGTTGTTTACTTTTGTCGGCTAAGTTTTGTGTCGACAAATTTGTTGGTCTATCAATAAACTGAGCTGCACAAAGACAAACAACGGCTATAAAAAGGCGCGTGTACAAGAAAAAAGTAAGACATAAGGAAAGAAAGAAAGAATTTATTTAGCTAACAGTAGAGCGATATACAAATCAAAGTAACAATTAGAAAGGAGAGCAAAAGAGCATATTTGATCATCTAGTTACTGCCCTTAAGTATCGAAATAAGGAAACTAAAGCTATCATTTGTATTTTTGAAAGTTTCCGGATCTGATCACTTGATTTAGTTTCAGGCAAGACTTAAATTTTTGTTAGAACGGATTGAGAATTCGTTGCGAAGAGCAAGACCCCCCCCCCCTGGTGTAGTTTATGACCTTTTGAGTTTGACCTCTATGACATTCCCAATTGAGTTTACACATTTATAATAGTATCAAATGCAGTTGTGATATCCCAGACCGTAGAGATACGTATTTGAGCCACGAATCCACTTAGAAATTGTAGAGTGGGATTCGAGGTGCGAATCCAAGTTGTTACTAATTTGAGGGATTACCACTTTTAGTTTTGCTTAGCAATTGAGCTACGAATGCAGCTGTATTTTATCTGACGTTGAAATCCTCCTCGAATCCAATGGGATTCTTCTTATTGGAAAAC
Source organism: Convolutriloba macropyga (assembly GCF_964194025.1). NCBI lineage: Eukaryota > Metazoa > Xenacoelomorpha > Acoela > Convolutidae > Convolutriloba > Convolutriloba macropyga. Next base: position 76,139,786 of record NC_134472.1, on the reverse strand, counting down.
AGAGTAGATTAAGAGCAACTGAATTAAGTGATGAAATTTATGAGAATGAAATATAACAAAAAGTGGGTGATGTGAACAAAACTGAAAAGATGACTTATTAGTCTGCGGTAAACTTAACATATGTGAATTATGACTTTTAGTCAGAAAAGAGTAAACTTAAAGTGAAACTATACTTAAACAACTGAACATGAACTTAATATGGTACAACCGTACCACATATCCTCGGCTCCAATTAAATTTTAAACTGCATTAGTGTAAAATTTATGATACTAATAACATATGTACTGATTAGTATAATTATTAAATTAATGAGAGCAACAACAACCATCAGAAATTTACAGTGGAATTGAGGGACTTATGCTGGTTAAACTACATTACATGTAAGTCTTTGACATTTACGGTTAATCGTAAATACAAAGCACAAATTATTGCACAATAGTGGTGCGAATCCCAAACAGATTGAATGATTACGATTTACTGCTAGGAAACCAAATTAAATTTAACAATTGTAAACTAAACACGTTCACCAATTAATAGGGAACTTTAACAGAAAATCTGCACAATTGTACTGCGAATCCAGATTTACATTGAATAACTGCAAATTGAATAAATTAAAATTGAAATTCAATGAAGTAGTAAGTTTTGAACAATAGTTTACTTAGTTTTTAAATTTGGTTTTCGGCGTCGAAGAAGCTCATGCTAATCTCCCTAGCATAATCATTGTATTCGTAACTCTCCGGAGACCAGGTTCCTACAGGGAGAGGTGCAGGAGGACTCACTACGGGTAGCTCAAATTCTGTTTCAGTTGCAGGAGGCTGTGACGCCTCTTGTTGGAGTATCGTTTCAATAACAGGATTTGCAGTCTTTTGTCTTTTGGATGCAGGGGCAGACTCACCGCTAATGGAACAGACTGAGTTCTCGAAACCAAAATAATCTGGAGCTCGTCGATTTCTTTTGGTTTTCGGTGTAGACAGCGAAGCGGTTGACGAGTAGACCGATGACGCAGCAATAGAGGAAGTATTGGACGTATTTAAATTGGTGGACGACTTGCTTGAGCGATTACTTCCCGGTTGTGGCTTCTTTGGTTTACGCGAAGACATGGCCTTCGATATATTGCTATTGGGTGATGAAAATCCTGAGGCCGCATCAGACTGGGTAGGTCGATGGTGAATTTTGATCTCCCCACGATACTTCTTTTTAAGATCCTTCGTGTGTTGGGCAATTTTTTCTTCCGTGGTTTTCTCATAGGGAAGAGGACGTCTTTGAGCGTATTGCCATAACTCTGTATTACGCTCAACGCGAGTGCCGAATGTGGCAATATCGCTGTTCCTCACACTTTCTTCCGGAACTCCGGGTTCCTTAAAAACTGTTGTCGTGTCAGAAGTTCTGACAACCGTACTGCCCGGGGCCAATGTTTCCCACAGACCACGAAGATCTCTCTTGGATCTCTTGGACACCTTGCGTGCTAGTTTGATTTCCAGCAACTTTTCAGACCGCGGAATGTGGTTATTGAGTTTCGGATGCATGATGAACCGGGATACCGATTTGTTCGTGTCGCCATTATAACGACGTCTTGCATCCACTTGTGCCTTTTGCGTCGCCTCTTCGATTAGTATGTCACTGCGGTCACCAGTCACCCATCCATTTTCGTCGAAGTTTTCCTCCACGGGAACTGTATCTGCGTCTATATAGTGGTGGAGAATGTTTTCATATGATAAATTTGATGACTTTGGTATTGTACTAATATTACTTGATGGTGTGTTTGGCTTTCTTCCAAAATGTGCTTGGAAGGGTGTTACATTTGTTGTCTTTTGTTTGCATATACGCAATTGATATACTATTGACTTTATTGCTTCTTTAATTGTGAATGTGTTATTTCTACTATCTAATTTCATGCAGCTTAAGCGTCGTTTAATAATTTATATCAAACGCTCTACTAATCCAATAGCTCTATGGTCATTAGCAGGTCATAGTGATTCTGTTAATATTATGTTGTTTACAGAAATATTTAACTTTATATCCTATTGAACAACGGGCTTGATCTAACCTAATATTTCGGGGAACACCGTGTATTTGAATGTATTCATCTAAGAATTTAACTATATTAGGTCCGTTAGCTTTATCAAGAACTTCTACAGTAGGATATTTGGAAAAACGGTCAATGCATGCAAGAAAATTAATATCTTGATTCTTTTCATTTGTAATGGGGCCGCCGAAATCAATTTGTATTTCTTCATTAGGTTCTGAACAATTTAATAAAGGCTTCCATTTCGACGCCGGATCAACGGGTTTGAGATTCTTACCAATATCAGTACAATGCTTGCACTGGGCAGGCTTGTTTACAATTTCACGATGCATATACAGCCAAAATGCATATTATCCCAGGGTTATCTTATCCCAGCTGCCAGGGTGCGTGAGATGTAGACTTTCGAGTACGGCGTCTTGAATGGAGTGTGGAATTGCCACACGTTTGTCCAGACATACACAACCGGACCGTACGTGCAAGTCCCTCCAGTAAGTAGGAAAACAAATAGGGGTTCACCTCCTTACACTGTTGCGGGTGATTTTGCAAGATGCAGTCTTGGACTTCTTTAAAGACCGCGTCCCTACTGGTGCGGACTGCCAAGAATCCTTTAGTAAACAACTGCGTTAAGTTGTTTTCGATTACCTCCTCCTTCGACAGTTCCAAGTTGGGAGAGTTTTGGCCGTCATTTGAAGAATGAGTGGAGTTCACGGCGGAGTTGGGGGACGACTGGAACGTGACCCTGCTGTGGGTAGGGGGGTTTGTGGGTTTGACTTCGGGCTGGTCATATTTAACTGAAAGATTGAATGAATGTGTGTTGAGTTTGCTTTAGCTTTAAATTGCGGCTGGATTTGACTTGAGTGTGTGTTTGAATTTGAATTAGAATGGATTTGAGCTGCGTTTGCAGAGTTCTCGAGAAGCAACCGAGTGGTATTACGATTAATGAAAGAAAGCAATTGGAATAGTTTGGTGGGTGAGGATGTGAGGCACGTGTGGAATGTGTGTGATTGACGGTACAAAAGTGCTGTGATTGACAGTTTTGCTGTGTGGTATTTACATAAATTGCTGTAATAGATTCACGAATGCGGGTAATTGTTGCTATCGCAAATTCCTCATCATATTTGTTTGTAACTTTTGCTTCTTGATTTGGTTGGCGGGAAAAATAATCGACAAGCCCCATTTTTGCGCCTGGTATGTGTTCAATGTTAAAATCAAAAAGTAAAAGACGATCTATCCAACGGGTTCAACGACTATTATTAGATTTGTTGGACCGGTGTTCTTTCATAATTGAAAGTGGTGCTCGATGATCTGTAATGATCGTGAATGATTTGCCAAATAAATAGTACTTAAAATATACGACGGACCACACAACCCCTAATAATTCTAATTCGTTAACACTGTAACGTTCCTCGTTTGAGTTGATGAAACGAGACTCGAATGCAACTCTATGCCAACCTGTAGGTGAGCGTTGCTCTAATGCTGCTCCTAATCCCGCTCTAGATGCGTCGCATTCGATCCGCGTTTCCAAGTGTGGGTTATAATGCGTAATTTCCGTTTTATTTGTGACTTTATTTTTTATTGATTGAAAGTGAGTTTCATGTTCATCATTCCAAACAAATTTTGTGTTCTTTCGAAGTAATGGCCGAAGTGGATGGCACAATTGTGATAAGTTAGGTATGAATTTTCTTATATAGTGGACAGAACCTAGGAATGATCGTAATTGTTTTAAGTTGTTGGATGCAGATAGAGATTGCCGCTGTTTCTGATTCAAGTGGTGCGATTCCTGACTGAGTAAATTTATGTCCTAATCATTCAATTTAAGTTTTTGCGAAGTGACATTCAGGTAAATTTATTTTTGTAAACTATTTTTTGTATCTGTAAACTAATTTTAAGTGTTCTTCTTTAGAACCTCGACTAACTACTATTATGTCGTCCAAAAAGCAATGAGTATTTTGAAGCTCAACTAATGTATAATCCATTACTTTTTGCAATGCCGCTGGCATATCACTTAATCCATAGAAACCGGTAATAAAACGATATGTACCAGTTCCATCACCACTAATAATATTAAAGTTGCAATGCCGGGCCGTTTCCCGGTCTGGATTAAGTTGACTGTATGCGTACTTCAAATCCAAGGTAGAAAAATATGCTGTCTCCTGTGAAGCGGTTGTTTTTAAATTTTGTTGAATCGTGTCAATTAAATTATCAATATTCGGCATTTGATATTTATTTTTACGAATAGATTTATTCAAAATTTTGGAGTTTAAAGCCAGTTTAACCGTTTTATCTCTTTTTACTGTGATAACTATTGGGGAAAGGAAGTTTTTATCTGAACAACAGTTTAATTTTATGATGTTTTTTTCCTCAAGTAATTTTTTTGAGTTCTGAATTAACTAGTGGTTGTAAATTAATTGGGAGTAGTTGTCCTTTTTGATGTGTAGGTGTAAATTGTTTGTGAAATGTGAATTTGACTGAGTGTTTCAAAGATTTACCAATTCTTGTGATGAGACCTGAAAAATCAGATACAATCTGTTTCTTGATTAAACATTGGTTTTGATCAATATTTGCGACTTGTTTCAACTCTGTGAGAGAAAAGCCCAGCTTTGAGAAGAGATCTCGTCCAATGATGGGTCTATTACCATCTTCCAATACAGTACATCAACGCCCGTGGCTGTCCAGTTATTACATTTGATTGATGTATAAATCACACCAAAGATCTCGATTATATCATTAGAGAAATTTTCAAGTCATGTATCTCTGGTGACTGTACCCAATAGCTTTCTTTGCATGCTGACATCACCGTGTTTGCGAGACTTTTATTAATAATTGTGCATACGCTTCCTGAATCCACCAATGCTTTTGTCGTAGTATTCCCAACACAAATGTCTAAATTCACCGGTTCCACCTCTCGAGTGTCACTTTTAACTGAAATCGTCGCCACACAATTATCATTATGGTCGTCATAATCCGAATCATAGTTTGCATCGTAGATGCTCTGCTGCTTGAGTAGTCTATCGATAATTTTGACTTGCTCGGCCGCTGCAGTTGAGGTACCCACTGTGGCCGCCTCGGAAACAGAATCATCTTCAATATTTACTCTGGGTTTTGGTTTATAGGGGTGTTTGGGTTTGCGACAGACTTTTGCAAAGTGGTTAACAATACCACAATTTTTACAATTCTTTCCACGGGCAGGGCAATTTTGTCTATGTGAAGCTGACCATCCATAGCCACAGTTTGGACAAATTGTAGGCTTGACGTATTGGTTAGTCGATGGACGTGATCTATTTCATGATCCCTGTACATTATTCACTGTCGAACTGGTAATTTTGTTCGTGGTCGTCTAAGCTGCGGTCCCAGATATTTTCAGCTGATTTTGTATCCCCATTTCAATGTTCATGGCAACTTTTAGTGCCTTCTTCGCTGTTCCTGTCTCCTTTAGCAATTCCCGTTGGATTTCGCCATCTTGCATGTTTGCTATGAAGACATCACTAATGACTGATTCCTCGTGGCTTCCTAAATCGCAATTCAAGGATAGTTTTCAAAGACAACCGTATAACTTTTCCACAGGTTCTCCCTTCAGATGTTTCTTGGTGTGAAAGGTATAACGATCAAGGGTGATGTTTCGTTGTTTAGTGAACACCCTATCTAGACTTTCCCAAAGATCCTTTGTTGATACCCAATCAATCTGGATATTCGGTTCTTGGGAACCAAATATTCGTCTACCCTCCATCCCAAGGCTGAGATACGTTAGGGAGACTGCTTTGTTATCACAATACTTCCAGGGTATTTCACCGCACAATATACCTATGAGTTCTATTTTCTGACAACGATTTAGCCACGAGTTCTTCAATTGCTCGTTTCCGATTTTTCGATCTCTTTCGCTCTGAGATGTGCTGTTTTCAACATTATCCTCGTAAATAGGTTCAGGAGGTAGGATGACCTTGTCTGGGGGATCTTCGAGTAGAATATCGATTGAAATACCCTCTTTTGCCATGATAACCAACTTCAACATGATCTGCCAGCGATCCCATCTCAAGGGTGGTTCTAGTGTTGGTTTCTCCCAAAAGGGTTCGATTCCAAGGAGTGCACGTTCTTTGGTTGCTGACTGCGCCATGCGATATCCCTGACCGTAGAGATAGGTATTTGAGCCACGAATCCACTTAGAAATTGTAGAGTGGGTTTCGAGGTGCGAATCCAAGTTGTTACTAATTTGAGGGATTACTACTTTTAGTTTTGATTAGCAATTGAGCTACAAAATTAGCTGTATTTTATCTGATGTGGAAATCCTCCTCGAATCCAATGGGATTTTTTTATTGGAAAACAGAGTAGATTAAGAGCCACTGAATTAAGTGATGAAATTTATGAGAATGAAATATAATAAAAAGTGGGTGATGTGAGCAAAACTGAAAAGATGACTTATTAGTCGGCGGTAAACTTAACATATGTGAATTATGACTTTTAGGCAGACACGGGCAAACTTAAAGTGAAACTATACTTAAACAACTGAACATGAACTTAATATGGTACAACCGTACCGTAGCAGTAGATAGTCCTACCCCTTTTAGGCTGTAAAAATCGAAATCAAAAATCACACGTGGAAATAAAAAGATGATTATATAACCAATTAACTTGTTTATTATGATTGGGGTTATAAAACAACAGATCACCAGTTTAATAAATCATTTTTCAACTGTTCATTTCAGTTTTCCAGATATGAAATATATTCTCCCCACATTCTATTCTCCCCACTTTGGTCAGGAAAGAATAAAAACTCAAAAATCTAATTGGTTAATACAAGTCGTTTAATGAGAGAACTCTGCACTAATCAGGCACAAGCTGCTCAGAAAATCATAATTAGCACACGTGGAAATAATAACAAAAACTTTGTTCATGGGTATGAAATGTAGCAGTAGAAATACTGGATGTATACCTCCATCCAATCAGAGACTGAGTAGACACTATTCTCTTTTATATAGAGAGAACTTCACTAACTATAGTCAGTCTAATAGAGTAGTTGCACGATGTGCGTATATCTGACTCCGGTGTTATTCTTTACAACCACCGTTATAATTGAAATATATCTGGTGTTCTACTGAGTCGGTTAGTCTGAGAGACATATGTAAGTCTACTTCGCGCGTAGAAATAAGTAGCCCTAGCTCTTTATACTTTAAGGCTGTAAAAGGATCCCACATCGGGTTTGCCTTAGAAACATTTAAATTCTCTTGCTAGTATCCTCCAAAAAATCTTAATAAATTGGCGATAAACCCCCTAGTGACAATGTACAATTTCAGAGTAAGACCGCAACCAGAATGAGATGTGCGCTTGAAATCGGGTCGAGGTGTCACGGCTAAAGACAAAAAAAATGCTAAAAAGAGTAAGATTGGCGGTGAATGCGGTGAATTTTCGTAAGTTTTGTGGTTTTTAGTGGTGAATGCCGTAAAAAAAGTGGTTTTAGCGCTGAATTAAACACTTTAACTTACCTTCCGAATGGCTTTGGGGCATTTCGTTGAACCGTCGATATCACCAACACTTAGAATCTGGACATTATCAAGATGAACCGCTCCTTTGACGTGCCTAAATTAAATTGACAAAGTCAACTGAAGAACGTTGCTATTGAACGCAATAATGAGCCCAATGTGTTGTGCAACTGTTCTCATTAGATTCGCTCGGGGAGATTAATTATCGATTAATAACACTGCCAAATGACAGCTCAATTAAGGGTTGTTAAACTCTTCAGGCGATGATATCATCACACCAGATTTTTTTGGCAGCGAGCCAATTGTAGAATGACAGTTTATTTGGTATTTATACCATCAGTAAAGACAAAGGCTCATTACAAATTTTCTCAACAACAAAGTAATCATCATAAATATTTATCGTCTGAAACATTGCCACATGGACAGACTTTCAGTTTTGATCTTGGCTGTGCTTCTGGCCAATCTTGTGGTATCAATCCCAACAGAAATAAATGATGATGAGCGATCTACATTAAATGAGGAACGACTTAGATGGCATCCTGTTTTTTCTTCCTCATTCTGCAGAGGCTGCCCTTCTTGCTGTGGAAAAGTAGCCGAAGATGAAGAAGAGAGCGAGGAGGAACGATTCGCCATCATGAGGAACACTCCACGGCCTTTCTGTGAAATCTACCCACATGCATGTGGAAAAGCAGCCGATGAGGAGGGAGAGAGCGAGGAGGAACGATTCGCCATCATGAGGAACACTCCACGGCCTTTCTATGAAATCTACCCACATGCATGTGGAAAAGCAGCCGATGAGGAGGGAGAGAGCGAGGAGGAACGATTCGCCATCATGAGGAACACTCCACGGCCTTTCTGTGAAATCTACCCACATGCATGTGGAAAAGCAGCCGATGAGGAGGGAGAGAGCGAGGAGGAACGATTCGCCATCATGAGGAACACTCCACGGCCTTTCTGTGAAATCTACCCACATGCATGTGGAAAAGCAGCCGATGAGGAGGGAGAGAGCGAGGAGGAACGATTCGCCATCATGAGGAACACTCCACGGCCTTTCTGTGAAATCTACCCACATGCATGTGGAAAAGCAGCCGATGAGGAGGGAGAGAGCAAAGAGTAATGACTTAGATGGCATCCTGTTTTCTTTTCCCCATTCTGCAGAGGCGGTCCTTCTTTTTGTGGAAAAGACGAATGAGAGATCTGTCCTAATAATAAAGAATTTGATCTACGGGAATGTAATAAGTGCACTGAAATCAAATAAATTTTTTCTGCATTGGTTGTGCTGTTAAAATCAAAAGGGCGGGGCGGAATTGGTTCTTTTCTCATATTTTTTGTTTGACAAAATTGATTGAACAAAATTAAATCTGTAGTATTCATTTTATTTTAATCATCGGCTTAAAGAACAAATTCTTCAGAAGAACTTTTCAATCAAATTTTTGCTGCAGCAAGAGCTATCGCAGCCGAAAGTCGATAGACACTTGCTTATCATCTAAAATAATGTATACCGTTTCAAAGTCTTGTTTGTCGGAAGGTCCCGCTGCACGCATTGCAAAAAAGATTGAAAAAAGACGGATTTCAATTTTATGTGAACAAATCATTGAGCTCAGTGACATTTTTTCTAAAATACATAAAGTTTACCTCATTGTCAGTCAGTCCTCTTGCACGTTTCATTTATGCGATTTTACGTTTGACCAATTTTCGTCGGACTTTTTAAAGTTTTCGTCCTTAGAAAAGGAATAAACAAACAAAAGCCGCAGGTAATTAAGTTGCTGGACAGATATCTTGGAGCCTTACGTTTTACTAGTCTCTAAGTATGGGATTAACCGGAACAATTTCATGGAGTCAAGGGCGGTTCTCAATCTTAAAGTTTTGACAGCACTCAGTCACCCCCCCCCCCCCCTCAGTCACCACCAACCCAACCCAATCCCCCCGACACCCCCGTTCACCCTCCTTTAACCTAGCGGTTTGGACCCCCTCTCGTTCAGCTCTCCTACAATCCTAACCCGCAGTCAATTGATGACCCCCCCCCCATCGCTTAACCCCTACTCCACTCACAACCTCCCCCCCCCCCCTAATGCTAGCATCTCTAACCCCAGGTGGCCACTACCGAAGCCAACATCTCAATAGCCGTTTGAGAGCAATTCTCCCTAGTTGGTTATGCTTCAATATTTTGTTTTCTATTATTTACTTTTTCTTATTTTAAATTTCCCAAAACTTTTTTCCCATGAAACTCTTACGGATTTATTTTTGGCCCCCTCAATCACCTCCCTCCCCTAAGTCAAACCCCTTTCTCCTCCCCCGAAAATATTACCTCGTATATCTTCCTCCACATGACAAATTGAACCCCCTTTTCTCCAGCCCTGTCAACACTACCTCCAACTTCCCCGCCCATCGCTTGATAGCCCCCTCGAGCCCAATACCCTCCCGTAGCGCTGGCAGTCCGAATATCAAGCTGGCCCTTACCTAAGCTAACTAATCGCCAGTTGTTGGAGATCAATTCGCCCGTCGGAAACAATTTTCTTTATTTTATGTATTCCTTGAAGCAATGAAGGAGCAAAAGAATTGTTAATACAACAGATTTGTGTTAATTATATATTTGAGTTAAGATACTTAAAATCAGGTGAACTTAAAACGAGAAAATAAAATTAAAATAAACTATATAAATGACAAACGAAAAATTAGAGAAGAAAAGATTTTCTTAATCCATCAATGTAAACAAAACAACAAAAATGAATTTTAGTACTTTCATCTTGAAATCATATTCAATTTTGATTCAAGTGGCTCATAAACCACTGAACTTCTCGCGAAACTGGTCTGTGGGTCACAATTGTCTAAATCAACCTAATCACTTCTTTCACATTTAACTTAGCCAAAAAAAGATCAAAACGGGCAATGGGATATATCACATTGAGAGTGAGCGCTGATTGACACCAATGAATAGTTATTTAGAAGTGTCTTTGACTTGAAGGCAGATAAAAATCATGCGAGTTATTTAATTTAATTCCTCCTTCATTTACTCGGGAGATTGTATCTACTAAAAATCCCTCACCATACAATAAATTTTTTGGATCTGTTCCATTTGTGCCCCCCAGCACAATATGCCCCCCCCCCCCCGTTACAGAGGACGTGCCATTACATAGTAAATCACAATGTAAAAATATTGCACGAGCGTCTGGAGGTGCAAATATTATGCGCCCACTAAGCTTGGGGGGGCACAAACGGAAAAAATCCAATTTTTTAGCAATTTGACTTGGGGTGTCATGAAAAGAAATCCACTAATACCATTTTTCTGCCTTTCAATTGTTTTATTTCGAACTGATAACAAAATAAAGTCCACCCAACGCGTTGGAAGACTGTTTTAAGATTTATAAGGACTGTTTTCTTTAAAATCGATAGTATTGCTCCGAGCTTGGTAATGTAATTGAGCTCCTATTGTCCAATAAATTTTACAAATTTTTGATTTTTTGATCAATTTTTGCGTAGTCCATTGCATTTCAAAAAACGGCAGGCATATCGACGAGACCACAATATTTGTTTTGAATCACTATGTGACTCCCACGCCACCGCTAATAATTTTGAAGTTACATTGCTTTGCATTTCCGGGATGAAGACTTAACCGACAATGCGCATATTTCAAATTAATTGTGCCGACAAAATTTATCTGATGATGTGGAACCGTTTATAATTTGTAAGTTGGAGCAGGTCAGGTTCCGTATATTTGGCAAATGGTACTTCTTTTCGTGATTGGTTCGTTGCCTACTTTGGAACCGAGAGTAAGTTTAACTGTTTGGTCTATTTTCAGTGTATTTAATATGAATGAAATGAAATAATCATCTATGAAATGTACTGAACTTGACTCAGATTTTCAAATCTAACAAAAAAACGATTAACTCATTCGTGTTCTCAAACAGTGTGTTCTACATTTTCAAAAAAGCGAGGAAAACTTCCTAAAAGAAAAAGAGCAAAACAAAACATTTCTATATCTTGAAACTTTGTCAAAAATCGTGATTCAAAGATTATTATACACAGCAAACACTGCATTCTATTCAGTTTTGCGTCAACAACAAAACTAAACAACTTGCTGCTTGATAAATAAAATGATCAAAAACGATACGCAGATGCAAAAAGAAGAAACCAAGAAACAAATACTCAAAGTGAAGTGTTTACCATATTCTCTATCAATTGCAACATCTAATCAATTGTTCTTCAGATATTTTTATGTACATCCTATCTGTTCGATCATTTATTGCTCATTTGTAACCTAAAATAATAGGCAAAGATCAAAAGATACAGACAAAATTGCGAAAAAAAAATCATCGTCTACTCTTGAGAGTAATAAATATCAAATAATGTTAAAATAGTTAACATAAAAAGAACAACTATTCTGATCGGGTCAAACATTGTTTATGCGATAAAAAAGAAAAACTGCTGCCCGCAAAACAAAAAGTAATACATAAATAACAATTTCGTATCGTTGCCGTTTCTGCCCTCCAATACGCTATACGCCCCCCATTACAGAGCAGGTGTCATTATAAAAAGGTTATTTTGTAAAAAAAAATACGACCCACACAAACCGGTGACCAGAAATTGAGCACCTAAGCTGTAGGGGAGACAAACAAAATAGATAAAGATATCAAACGGCATCAAGAACTTAACTCAATTTCAAATCAGTTGTGGCGACATAAACTTTATATGGAGATGCGGAATTTTTTAATTTGTAAGTGAGAGCCGGTCAGGTTTCGTATAATTGGCAAATGCTACTTATTTTGTTGATTGGTTTGTTGCCTACTTCTAAACCGAGGGTAAGTTTAAGTGTTTTATCTAGACAAAAATTAAGCAACTCATTTGTGTTCTCAAACAGCGTGTGCTCAATTTGAAAAAAAGCGAATGAACACTTTACTACGAGAAAAAAAGTAGAGCAAAACTTTTCTGTCTATTGAAAATTCTTCACTAATCGTGATTCCGATATTATAATCAACAAACAATGCATTGTTTTCAGTTTTCCTTCAAAAAGGACTAAATGACTTGCCGCTTGAGAGATAAAAACCTCAAAAACAAAACGTAGACTGCTCACATGGCAGCAAAAATAATAGGCAACAATTAAAAGATACCTGCAAAAATGCAGAAAAAATTCTGAACATTTTTTGACAAATTGGTTCACTTATTTCCTAAAAGGATAGCCTATCAAAGGTCCAAGCGTCTGCTTTCTGGAAAAATAGAAAGCAATTAATTTTAAAACAAGTAAATTAACGAGAAAAAATATTCTGAGCTGGGCAAAAAATGACGTAACAGTCAATTTTATGCGAAAAAAACGAAAAAAACAGCGCGGCAAAAAATAAAAACTAAAACAATAATTGAAATTTCGTATTGCTGATGTTTCTGCCCCCTAATGCTCTATGTGCCCCCCCCCCCGTTACTGAGCAGATGTCATTACACAAAAGGTCGTTATTTAAAAAAAACGGCACGCACAAACTGGGGACCAAAACTTGTGCACCTTTTAAGCTGGCGGGGGGATAAACGAAAAAGATAAAATTTCTAACGGCATCAAGAAACTGCTTCTTCACCAAAAAACCCTAAAAGATTTTCTAAATCAGCTAAATGCACGACTAAATGGTAAAAGACAAAAACTTGCCTGCATGCTTTAAATATATATGCTAAGAATGGATTTGAGAGAGACAAATCCAAGACGGGCTGAAAAATGGAGTCAAACAAAAACGAGCGGATCTTTTCCGTTTGTGACCCCCTCCCATATATTGGTTGCTTGTTTTTTGCACCACCAGACGCAGATACCATTTTAACGTAGTTTTTCCTATGTAATGGCAGGTGCTCTCTAACTGGGGGTGCATAACGTACTAAAGGCGCACAACCGCAAAAGATCTAAACGCGCATTAAAAAAGGCGTAACCGGACAAAAAATCTACTCACCTTAACATTTTTCACATCTACTTTCACTGTTTTGACTAGAAAAACAAATGCATTTGAAACCTGACTCAAAAATCTAGACGAAAAATTATGTAACTCAGTTTCAAATCAATTGTAGCGACATAAACTTTATCTGGCCATGCGGAATCATTTAGAATTTGTAAGTTAGATCAAGTCAGGCTCCGTATACTTGGCAAATAATACTTAGTTTCCTGATTTGTTTCTTGCATACTTTGGAACTGAGAGTAAGTTTAACCGTTTTGTCAATTTTCAGTGTATTTATTATGAATGAATTGAGATAATCATCTATGAAATGTACTGAACTTGTCTCAAATTTTCAAATCTAAACAAAAGTCATCTCAATTGTGTCCTCAAACATTGTGTTCTCCACTTGAAAATAGGCGGCGGAAAGTCGTTATAAAGTAGGTTATTATGTAAAAAATACGGCACGCACAAAGCAGTTACCAAAAAGTGTGCACCTAAGCTGTCGGGGGACAAACCAAAAAGATAAAGAATTCTAACGGCATCAATAAAAAACTTAATTTCAAATCAGTTGTCGCGACAAACCTTATATGGGATGCGGAATCTTTTGTAATTTGTTAGTTAGAGCCGGTCAGGTTCCGTATATTTAGCAAATGGTACTCAATAAATGAAAATGTTTCGTCTATTTTCAGTATTTTTATTATAGAAGAGACATCTACAAAATGCACTGAATTTGACTCAGATTTTCAAATCTAAACAAAACCTAAAACATTTGTAATCACAAACAGTGTGTTCTCAACTTGAAACAAAGCGAGGAGACACTTTACTACGAGAAAAAATGTCGAGCAAAATTTTTCTGTCTCTTGAAAAACATTCAGTAATCGTGATTCCGAAACTTATAATCAACAAAATTTGAGTTGTATTCAGTTTTCTTTCAAAAAGCACTAAAAGACTTGAAGTTTGATAGATAGAATGCCCAAGAACAATATTCAGACGCAAAAGAAGAAACCATGAAACAAATACTCAAGCTGCTTATATGTTCGATCATTCATTGCTCATTTCTAACCTAAATTAATAGGCAACGATTACAAGATACAGACAAAATTGCGAAAAAATACTCTGAACAATTTTTTTTTTACAAATGGGTTCGTTTACTTCCTAAAAAGATAGCCTGTCAAATGTCCAAGCGTCTACTCTTCAGAGCAATAACAAAAAACTAATTCTAAAATAGTTAACTTGAAAAGAACAATTGTTCTGATCGGGTCAAACATTGACGAAACAGTCAAATTTATGCGATAAAAGAAAAACATCAGCCCGCAAAAAACTATTACAAAAATTACAATTTCGTATCTTTGCCGTTTCTGCCCTCCAAAACGCTATGCGCCTCCCGTTACGAAGCAGGATTCATTATAAAGTAGGTTATTATGTAAAAAATACGACCCGCACAAACTGGTGACCAGAAATTGTGCACCTAAGCTGTCGGGGGGACAAACGAAAAAGATAAACAATTCTAATGGCATCAAAAAATAAACTCAATTTCAAATCAGTTGTGGCGGCAAAATTTATATTGCGCTGCGGACTCTTTTATAATTTGTAAATTAGAGCCTGTCAGGATCCGTATAATTGGCAAATGTTATTTAAAAAAAGTAACTGTTTTTTCAATTTTCAGTATTTTCATTATAGATGAAATGAGATGATTATCTAAAAAAATGTACTGAATTTGACTCAGATTTTCAAATCTAAACAAAACCTAACACATTTGTGTTCTCAAATAGTTTGTTCTCAACTTGAAAAAAAACGAGGGAACACTTTACTACGAGAGAAAGTGTCTAGCAATGTTTTTCTGTCTCTTGAAAAATCTTCAGTAATCGTGATTCCGAAATTTATATAATCAAAAAAACTTATGTTGGATTCAGTTTTTCTTCAAAAAGCACTAAAAGACTTGCAGTTTGATAGATAGAATGCTCAAAAACAACATGCAAACGCGAAAGAAGTAACCAAGAAACAAATACTCAAGCGGGAGAAACGTCCTCAGAGAGAGAGAGAGAGAGAGAGAGAGGGAGAGAGAGAGAGAGAGCACAGCAGTATTTTTCTATAAAACTCTTGAAAATGCTTCAGAAATCGTGATTCCAATATTTTTGTACTCAACAAACACTGCGTTGTATTCAGTTTTGCTTCAACAACAGACTAAATGACTTGCGGCTTGATTGATAAATTGATCAAAAACGATACGCAGATGCAAAAAGAAACCAAGAAAAAAAATACTCAAAGTGAAGTGTTTACGATATTCTCTACCAGTTGTGATATCTCATCAATTGTTTTTCAGAGATTTTTATTTACTTTCTATCTGTTTGATCATTTACTGGTCATTTTTAACCTGAAAAAATGGGCATCGATTAAGAGATACAAAATTGCAAAAAAATTTCTCGAACAATTTTTTACAATTAGGTTTAATAAATTAAGCTATTAAAGATAGCTTACAAAGGTACAAGCGTCTACTCCTTGGAGTAATAGAAACCAATGTATATAGCAAACAGTAACTTAACGCGAAAAAAACTGTTCTGATTGGTTCAAACATTTACGTAACCGTCATTTATTCGACAAAAGATGAAAAACAGCAGCACGCGAAATAATACATAAAAATTACAATTTCGTATCGTTGCTGCTCTCCAACACGTAATGCACCTTTGTTTCAGATCAGGTGTCATCACACAGGGTCATTATCTAAAACTATGACTATCTCGATAGGGGTACCGAAAACTGAACACACTCTAAGCTGGCGTGGGGGGCACAATCAAATCAAAACAATAAACTTTCTAACAGCATCAAAAAAACTGCTTCTTCATCATACAACACTCCAAAAAATTCGAAGAGCTAAATCCACAACTAAATGGTAAAACATCAAAATTTGTGTTTATGCCTCAAATATATAAGCTTAGTGAAGATATGGGAGACAAACATCTACAATTGCCTGAAAAATCAGAGTGAAACATAACCGGCAGATTGCCGGAAAATAGCCGCCGTTGATTCCAATAAACATGATTGGGATTGAAAGAAAAGAAGATATTGAAAAAAAGAGATTTTTGAACAAAAACATTTTTTAAGTCCGATTTATTTTGATGGCATTTTGTAGTTGAACATAACGTACTTCTGTTTCTTAGAGAGAGGCTACAGGGGCTACTATCAATACCAATAAGCATTAGAGATGGTAACTAAGACTTATAGGAACGACGTTCAAATTGCGGGCATCTAAAATTGGGCTTTATGGGTTTATCCCGTTTCTACATCTGACTTCAATTTTTTATACTGACTCTGTTGATTTTGAATTGCTTTGCTGAGCAACTGATGTTCAAAATCACTTTTAGCAGAATGAAAGAAGAGAAAACTAGCCTAGAGAAGTCAAAAAGATATCACGCAACATGTTGAAAAAGCGGCAAAATGAGGTAAAGCGAAACATTTTTTTATTCGACGAAGTAAAAAAACATAGCAGGACAAGTCCTGATGTACAATTCAAAAAATTTTCATTGACTAAACAGAAAAACTAGACCTAGAATGGAATATGAGTGGATTGAGAAAACCATTTTAAAAAAAATCAGATAAAAAAGCTGTGAATGGATTGGCAAAACTATTTAGAAAAAAATCCAAAAAATTGAAAAAAAACAGTAAAAATCAGAGTGAAATTGCCGCTTGTGAACAAAAAACCACTACCGAGAAACCGAATTTTTGTTCAAACAGCGTTTTCTCACTCTATTTTAAAATTAGAGCGAAAAAATTCACGCCGCAAAACCACTCGCTTTTTCGCTCCATTTCCTGTTTCGGCGTGACCAAAATCACTACTCCAATTTGACTTCAAAAATCATGAAAATGTGTGAACAGATCTTAAAAAAAAGACAGCGCCCCAATACAATTCAAATTCTTTGAATTGTAAAAAATAGGAGCGCTATAATAGCCGGCTGAGAAGATGAGGGCGGCTATTATACATAAGAAAGCGCGGATTTTTTTTCTATTTGTGACTCCCAGCCCCCAACCCCCACTTAGTGGGTGCATATTATGTGACCCCCCTCCCGACGTACGTGCAATTTTTGACATTATTTATTATGTGATGGCAGTGCTCTGTAACTATTGTGTAGATAACGCACTGGGGGCCACAATTCCCCAGTCCGTTGCTCACTTTAGTTTTGCTCACTTTAAAACATTTTTCACAACTACTTTTACCGCTGTTTGAAAACCGGTATGAACAGAATAACTACTCTGTTTTCTCTCTTTCATTTGTTCAACAATAAAAACTAGGGCACGTGCGACATTTCACTTTTACATACGGTTTCAGAACAACCCGGCCGATTAAAAACCAAAGCCGCAAGAGTTCCGGAAACACGACGCGAATTCGACTTCGTCGAAAAATCTAATCTCTCAAACAATGAGTATCTACTGGCTGCAAGAATGGAGACAAAAAACAATAATTTTTAGTAAAATGAAAAAGAAAATTGCCTAAAAGGTAAATTAAGCTAAAAAGTTAGACAAAATTTTGAAAAATTCTATATAGTAAAAGAACATATTTAATCAAAGAACGTTGTTAGATAAATAATAGACTTAAAAACTGTTCAAAATAAAAGTCTAACATTGAAAATGAGTTATGGAAAACAAACTTATTTGCAACAATAAACAAGACCGGCAGATTGCCGAACATTAGCCGTCATTGGTTTCTATAACCCTAATTGGGATTGAAAGAACAGAAAAAATGGGGGAAAAAATGATTGATGTAAGAAAATGTTTTCGAAAGTGCAAATTATTTTGATTCTATTTTGTAGTTAGGCTATAGTCCTGTTACTTAATGAGAGGACACAGGGGCTAGTATCAATACCAATAAACATTAGAGATGGTAACCAACACTTATAATAACAAAGTTCAAGTAGCAGGAAATTAAAATTGGGTTTCATGGGTTTATACCGCTTCTATTTTTGACTTCGTTTTTGATACTGATTCCTTTCATTCTAGATTGCTTTGCTGAGCAACTACGATTAAACAAGATGAGAAACGGGAGCACGCAAAACAATACGTGGATCTTTTCCGTTTGTGCCCCCCCAGCTTAGTGGGTGCATATTATTTGCAACCCCCAAACGCACGTGCAATATTTTTAGATAATGAATTACTATGTAATGACACGTGCTCTGTCACTGGGGGAAGCATAACGTACTGGGGGGGCACAAACGGAAAAGATCCCAATACGTAATAAAAATTACAATTTCGTACCGTTGCGGTTTCTGCCCTCTAATACGCTAGGCGCCTCCGTTAGAGCACGTGCCATTATACAGTAGGTCATTATAGGAAAAATTGTATGCAGCCAAGTTGAGTTTGTTACAACGCTCACACCCTCAACATTTCTGTTTAGGTTAAACTCGGAAGGTTACCTTCAGCAGTTCCAATAGAGGCCCCAATTTTATTACTCAGCAAAAATACGCCAATTTGAAGTACCTATGTTATTCAGGGAAGTCAAGAAAACTTTGCCAATCGCATACTCAGCTCACAATCATTTAGAAAACTATATTTGTGTGGATGTTAAATTAATCTACTGCAACCATTATGCTTAAATTTATTTATATTAAATGTAACAACGCAAGACTTAGATTTACAACTTAAAACAATCCTTGATTTTCTTGCATTGCAAACAAAAACTTCATCACCCTAATTATATTCAACTCTCCAAAAACAACTTATGTTGTTTTCAATATTTCAAGAGTGAACAAATAAATTAAACAAACAAATCCAGCCCTTTTTACGAGATGTTATGGCAGAAAATTGTTTTAGGGTAACTCATGTGTCAAATGTTGATCAGAAGAGAAGCTTCAGTCCATAGATCCATCCACCAAAAGAGCAGCAAGTATTGCTTAATTGAAGGAGTCAGATTCTGCAGATCATTTGCGTGATTCAATCTCAGCACGTGGCACACTAAAACAACTAACATTGCATACTTTCTTCACAACATGTCCGTAGAAATTTTTCATCATAGAACTTGCTCCATAAATGGAACATAGCCGGCAAATTGCTGAAATAGCTGTGAAACAGAGTTTCGTGATGTAGAACATAGACAGCAACAGATACAGAATTGAGTTGATGAGGTTTCCAACCTTTTTGAATACTTAAACGTTCTCAAAAAAAATCTTTTCAAATTCAAAAATTAAAACTTTTTATTATATTTTGGTCACCATCCTTCATTGTTAACTTTGATATTTATATAGGAGTCCTATATTGACCTTAAAAAGGGTTAGAGTGATCTCAAGATACCTTAATTAAGTTAGAAGTCATTCAGAGAGCGATTTAAGTCAATTATGATCAAATAATTTATCGCACAGTTCAGCTTAAAACTGTGAGGTCAGCTGACAGCTTCGCAGCTACAACAAACAAATGGATTGAACAAAATTTGCTATGCATAAATAGAGAAAGCAATAATCAATCTGAAGGACGCCATAATGTGATTGTCCTAGTGACGTTCTCAATAATTAGATTGAATTTTAAAAAAAAATACAGTAAGATACCACTAAACAACCTTATTTCAGCACCCGTGGCCGGCAACAACTGTTGCTACACTAGCTGCAAAACTATGTCTATATTAAAAAGAAATTACAATAACAAAATCAAAATGGCATCAGGTAACACCTAAACCAAAACAAATTAACTTGTAAATTACAAAAGAGGAATTGACGCATGCTATTAATGAGACTTCTTAACAATTCGAAAAAAGACTGCAGAAAGGGCAAAGTTCAAAATAAGTCTCATTTTTAAAAACCATTATTTTATAAGAGATTAAAAACATTAGGTATCAACTGAAGCCAATAAAAGATTCATTTATACCTCTTGATGTATAATTGAAGAAGTAACTGAAACCTGTTAATTTATACCTCCTAAGGAAGCAATTAATACCTGTCATATCAACATTATGTGATACGACTACAAAAAGAACAAAAGCAGGCATATTTCTTTTTAAAAAATCAAATAATTTAAAAAGCTAACGGTGTCAAAGCCCTTAAAACGATCATCTATACAATTAGAACATTAAATAGGTTCACGTGCGCAATCTTTCAGGTTCACATGCGCCAATGAGACCTCGCCATTAGTGATTTAAAGGCAAGGAAACAAAAAACATAAGATATCCACAATAGCATTTTTAAGTTGAAACCATAAGCCCAGAAACCAAAGGTCGAAAACAAAAGTTAAAAAAAGGCCAACAAGAGGATATGATCTGTCTTTACAGAAAACAAGCTACCTATTGACAGAAAGAAGATAAAAAATTAAAACAAAAGGAAATCGCCATTCCTTAGGCATCTAAATAGGCTTAATTTTAGTTAAGTTATATGACTACAAAACACAATAAATGCGGACAAAACTCACTATTCAATTTAACAAACAGTTACGAAAACACAACATAGAAGCCATCAGTTTTATCTGAATTAACAAAACATTGCCACAAAATATTGAAAAAAAAGAGCGCACCCCAATAGAGACCCACAATTATTTATTGTAAGAGTCCACGAAGAGAACAAAATCTTTCCTAATTTCGCTGCTCGACCGACTAAAACACCTAATAGCTCCAGATATTTGCGATAGAGATAATTTGGCAAAGGAAATATTTCAATATATCTAATATAAATGATGCATTTTGGATACATATCGAGCTAAATAAGCGAAAAACGGGCAAACTTTAGATTCAAGAAAACACGTATAGGTATTAGAAACAAAATAAGCCCTGTTGTAGAGTTTAAAAAGATTGTTTCAGCAGTCTTCAGGTAGTTACTTCAAGCAAATTAAAAAAATGACTAAAAAAGCATATTTCGAACCATTTTCCATGAAAAAATCTGAAATTCAAAAAAATTTAGCAAAAACTTAGCATCACAAAACTCAGGTCAAACCATTCAGCAGCCCTCCCCAATCTTTAGAGGTAAACCCAATAAAACTGCTGTTGACAATTTTTAAAAACCTTAGCAAAATTAACGAAAATTTTGGCTCAAGTTACGAACCATTTCGAACCATTTTCCATGAAAAAATCTGAAATTCAAAAAAATTTAGCAAAAACTTAGCATCACAAAACTCAGGTCAAACCATTCTGCAGCCCTCCCCAATCTTTAGAGGTAAACCCAATAAAACTGCTGTTGACAATTTTTAAAAACCTTAGCAAAATTAACGAAAATTTTGGCTCAAGTTACGGAAAATGTGAACAAAACAACGGATATTGGTCTACTATTCAGAAAACTTGATAACTCCCCGGAAAAACAAAAATATATACTTTTTATATTCTCTACGCTGGACGGGCTTTTTAATGATAACGCTCACAACTCTCTACAATGAATATATCGATCGGCGTCAAATGAAAATTGACTGAACAAAAAACCGATTCGGGTATATAGTTTCTCCCTCCCACTAAAGTGGGGTCGGAACAAAGAGGGCGCGAACCTATCAAGATGCTGTACATGCCATGAATCTGTCTCGTCAGCAATTTCGGTGAACTATATACGTACAAACAAGTAAATCTCTAAACAGCAAATCAATGCCCTACAGGCTTTAGCAGTTTAATCCATTTCTGAGAAAAAAAATCAAATCAGTCAGACAAATATCGATCACGCACAAAAAAGGAAAGCAGGACCCTTTCAGTTTCAAATTCATTGTAGAGCAATTCCTTAAATCTTTCAAGTAAAAGGGCTTGATAATAATTTAATTGGGGTACAAAAATTCACTGAGAGTTATTTGCTGAATTGAACTCGAAAGAAGTGTGTAAGGTCATTTTGATAAGTTATGTCACAAAAAAACTATTTCCGAAAAACTATTTATGCTGTTGAGAGATATAAGTCATTGTAATAGTTGTCTCACTATTTGAGGTGGCGTCGATTTGTTACGCCAAACAATTTTGAGAAGACGAAGAATTAAACACAAAACCACACAATTAAACACAAACCACACAATGATAGCCACAGTTTCGCTTCCGTGCTATCAGTTTTCTCTTCATCATAATCGCCCAACATCGCACAAATCAATCTCGAAAAACGCAGGCGGGTTGCTGGTAAGAAAATGGATATGCAGAAATACCGTTGAAGAGTTAAATTGAACGCATTAGAGAACCTCAATAGGTGCCCACAATAGTAAGCCGCCCCGAGTTTACTTTAAAACTGCAAAACTAGCTTATCCCCCAAAAACACACATATAAGTGGAAATTTTCGAACATATAGACGGAAAGAGTTCATGAAGAATAAGCATGCAAAGCTAAAAAAAACTTGAGACGTGGAATGCAATTTATCAAAACTTTGACAAAACAGGATCAACAAAATAAGTTGACAGCAAAAACATAACGGACAGACTGCCGGAAATTTGCCGCCAGTGACCCCTGAGCGGCGCTCCCATTGATCAGGTAGAAAAAAAATCGAAAAGTTCTAAAATTGTCCGAAGTTTCATTAGATTAGCTAAACATGGTGAAATTGGTCTCTAAATTGGAAGAAAGCTCAATACTAATACCAGTTTGGAGTATACTCCAAAAGACCCTGATATTTTATGTGCTTAGTATTCATACATTTATCACGCTCTTTTGATTCAGCTTTTCGTCCTTTCCCCAACGCAGAAAATTGTTGAAAGAATTCTGAACTCCATTCAATTGACGCATTGAGTGATGTACGTCAGATGTCAAACGTGGAAGTGCCATTTGCGTAGGCACTGCGTTGGCGTACCCACCAAATAAAAAAAATGCAAAGATGGTTTAAAAAACCGGTTAAATTAGGACTGGCCTAGTTAGCATTCCAGTCTCTGCCCGCTGTAATTAAGGCAAGAGAACATTCTTGACGAGCAGTTGTGTAGACAAAGTATTCTGAAAAACGCAAACAAAAGACCTGAGCAGAAGACTACAAAAAAGACACAACCAGGCCAAATATTGACCTGAATTTCCCATTTTACTTCACAAAATAAAACAAACCGACTAATGTCGAAGAATTGCACTCGAACGACAGGCGGGTGCAAAACATTTGACCCCACCGGGATTCGAACCTCCCTCTCCATAACCACATGCACTGCCAACTAGGCTATCAGGCCTTATATTTTCTTTGGTGCAATCGATTTTATACTAGCAAGAAAGCTTTAGTCAGAACAATAGAGATCAATCAAAAATGAAGAACGAAAGCTAGAAAAAGTCACTTGAGAAGTCGAAGAATGTTCTGGAAGAAAAGCACTAAATGGTCAAGCAAAAAAATTGCATAAAAGAGAACAACACGTTTACAATAATTGCTATGAACTTCGTTCAGGAGCAATTAAAATTGATACTAATGAAATCAGAAGTTCATAAATTATCAAAAATAAAAACTCCAGTAAAAATTGAAAAAACCTTTAAACGTAACCAACCAGCGTCGGAAGAAAAGCTCTCGAACGACTAGTGGGAGCACAAATCTATAGCAGCGTGCTTCAGCAGGGGCGAGTACTTAAAAATTCAGCAATTGTGGCTTCAAATGACGTCATTAGAGGTAATTATAAACCACTATAACTGCTATTAAAATTCAAACTGAATAAAATTACACCAATTTCGATGCATTGTTCATATGACATTGAGTAGTTTTCTGATGCCACTTGAGTTCAGCAGATGAAAATTGTAAACGCGAGAAAAATTTAGATCAAGCAAAGCGAAAAATCAAGGGCGTGAAAGTCACTCAAAAAATCAAAATGATCGAGCAAAAAAAGACCAATACGATTACAATAGTTGCTTCAAACGTCATTAAAAAGCAATTAAAAAGCGTCAAAATGTCAAATTGAGAGGGTGGAGCTCAAAAATGAACTCTAATGTAATAGAAATGCTGAAGAGGTCAACGCTACTCCTTTTGATGCGTGTCTGAGGAAAACCATTTCGGCCGAAAAGCTTGTAATAAAATGCCGCACGTGAACAAAAAATTCTGCTCGCTAAGCACAGATTTTCTCACCTAATTTTCTCTGTCTCTTTCTCTCTCTCTCTCTCTCTCTCTTTCAAAAACTGAGTTTTTATTCAGACCAAATTTGCAAGAAAGAGCGAGAATAGTAAATTACAAAAATTCGTTAATTGATCAAAAACTTATTGCTACCGTGAAGCAGTTCAAAAGCAGAATTTTGAAAGCACAACGTGAAGCAGTTCAAAAGCAGAATTGCAACGAATTGATCTCAATAGGCTACAGTCTCAATTCCAAAGTTGTTTTAAATACATTTTGTCTAAATTACTATTGGGATATTTTGTTATTCGTTTTACGTATTCAAGAATTCTTGTGCAATTTTTGCTTATATTTTCAATTTACAAAGTATATAGCTAGGTGTGCAAATTGCTTGTTTCTTTCATATAGGTCTATTCTTTCTTATTAATTATGCCAGCAATTACATCAGGAAATTGACAATTAAATGCGAGACAATTGAGTGATTTTGACAATTTTTCTTGAATTTTCTTTTTGATTTAGCTTCTGTTTCATAGTGAGTGATTTTCATAGTGAACAATTTTTCTTTAATTTTATCAATTTTATTTCTGATTTAGCTTGTTTTATTATCATGGTATCTTTTTTATAATTACATATTCATTTCACACCAACTGATCACATTGCTCTCATTTTAGCAGCTGAGATTTTACGAATTGATGACTAACTGACCGACTTCCAGAGTTTGAGCTTGATTTGTGTCGCTTGTTTTAATGCCGTGGTATTTTCTATCTTTAATACTGAAGTGACAAATCTACTGACAGATATGGTTGATTAGTATATACTGCAAAAAGATTTCACTTATCATATCGGCTCATATATAGGAGGCAAATTCAAAGCAACTCGTTTTTCCACTCCGTTTAGAACTTCCCATCATACTTTGTCTTTAATCAGTTTCGTATTAAATTAAGATCCATTTCTGAAAGCTAGGTTGCTTTTTTGTAGTCCTGTCAGCTGATAAGCAGACTAATTTTTTTCCTAGTGAATCCAAACTTTGTGTCCCGTTTTCTTTTTGCATTACTTTGCGTGAGAACTTTTTTCATCTCCTCCAGATTTCTTTCATTGTTCTGTTCAACTCACTTTTAATTAATATGTATTTAGGCCTACAATCCAACTTGAGTGCACATATGGTCCACTAGAAGAATGAAAGGAAAGATGTAATTTGAAAAACCCAGCAAAAAATAGGGTTTAGATGCCTTTTACGTAACTTGTTCTCTTATCGTTAACAGGTAAAATGAAAAAAAGTCAGTATTCTTTTTATCCTCCCGTAGAAAAGAAAGGTTAGCCCTAACTACCAATATCGCAGCAAAACTGCACCTACGTTATGCTGATTCCTGGGTTTCTTCCCAAAGAAAAAAACTTAAACCTCAAAAATCTCAGTCGTGCACATATAACCTGTGGTTTTTATTTGCTTTAACAAAAGCTATATTGATGTCTATCACTGACATTATTTACTATTTCATCTGTGCAAAAGAAAATCAAGCTAAGTATTTTCATATGCTGACAGGTTTTAGGTTTTTTTTAAATGTCGATCAGTGCGACATGATTCCTTTTTCGCATCGTTTCCGGCATTCTCCTGTCATTGCTCCCATTCATATTATAGCGGTGACAACGATCACACGGAAAAAGAAACTGGATCAAATCAGCAAATGCTTTTTTCTGCAAAGAACTTTTGCACTCTAAAATCTTAAGTAGTGATAAATTGGGGTTGTAATTTTTCATTCGATCTATAAAAAACTTCTTGAATTGTAGTTCTAAACGTTTCTTTTTATGTTTTCTACTGTGGGAATTTGGCAGCTAAAATAATATCCACTATATGCGTGGACACTAATACCACTAGGGGGCTTCAAATTGTTATCAGACCGTTTTATAGACTACTAAAATGATTAAACAATCGACTAGCTTCTGACCAACTCCTCTCAAACGACTGACGAGATTGAGTGGGAGTAGAAAAATGGATGGATTCAAGTTTTTTTGGGCTTTGCTGGGGGGTTGCAAGCAGGAGGCTCGTTTGGGCTGGAGAGGTTGATTAAAATGGGATGGAGTCTGAATCTCGAAAAAATTCGCCTTCACACTAACCTAATTATATATATTCTGCGCAGCATCGGTGAATTGTACAATTATAGACTAATAAAACTCTAAGCGAGCTTGCTCAGGGAATTAATGCCATCCGGGCTTTATCTGTCCCTCACTTCTTCAAGACAACAGATAGAGGAAAATCCGATCGTCCAAGAAAACATATTGCATACAAAAAAGATATTAACTAACAAAATTTCTAAACTTTCATCGAGAGAAATCAAAATAGCAACATTGAAACCAATTTCGGTGCACTTTTATTTGACTTTTAGCAGACTGCAACCAATTGTATCCAGCTGCTAGAAATTGCAATGGAAGCCATTTTGTCACATGAAACTCAAAAAAACTGTAGGACGCAACATACCCGCGGAAATAGAAGTAAATGATTCCCATAAACCCAGTTGGGATTAAAACAGAAAGGTGAAATGACTGTGGTAAAAAACATTCACTTTTTTAAAGTTCGTGCCGCTTCGGTAGTTTTTTTTTGTAATCAACCAGACCTCCTTTTCTCAATGAGATGATATAGGGATTGGTACCAAAACCAATAAACTTGGTAACTGAGATTAATTAGAAAAGAGTTCAAATAAAAAAGAACATTGTTAATTTCCTCTGGTACACATAAGAATAAAATGCAAATGGTAAAAGAGGCGATGTAGAGCTGAGAATAAAACATTATAAAATATAAAATCAGTAAATTACTTACCCAGAAATTTGACCTTACATTAGAAAAAAATGGCCTAAATGCGAGCATAAAATGTTCTCACAATTTTATATGTACATAATGAAGATTAAAATCAAAATTAAAATCTAATGCTTGGGTCCTAATCTTTTAGGGTCCTTCAAAAAATTCTTTCCAAAAAAATTGTTTCAGTTCTTTTTTAAGGAAGCTTTCGATGTTGTTTTCAGTCTAATATTAGAGGGCAGACTATTATAAACTTTAATGGCTTGTGCAATAAAAGAATCAGTTAAAAACTTATTGTTCTTTCTTATATCGAACGTTATTTTTTTGACCTGTCATGTTATTTTATTCTCATGGTGAGAGAGGTTCAATTTTATATGCTGGAAGATCGAAGCTGAGTAAGCGACAAATTATTTTGAGCAAAGATATTTCAAAAGAAAAGAGACTGATAATACTCTAGTGCGAAAATTGAGATCTGTGGACCGATCGTATTTTCTGCCATTAAAAATGGTTTTTATTCCCCAACACAATTGTTTTTCTAAAGTTGTGAGTATTGACTTTTGCAACCCTATCAAAATTAAAGCGGAATAATGTAGATGACTTATTACTCTTGCATTACGATTTTTGTTTCCTTGGGTGAACTTTTACTGAGTGTATTCAAAATTTTTACTCTATAAGCCATTCTATGAAGAATCTTTTTTACCTCTCCATCAAATTTTAGTTTGCTAACAATAAACAATAATTACGCCAAGATACTTCACACTATTAGATTCTGTTATTTTTTCATTGTCGACATTCAAAACCGTATTTGTTTACCTCTTCCTGGTGCTGAGCACAATATATTCTGTTTTTTGTTTGTTCACCACTAACTCGAACTTTGCAAAAAAATCGATAATTTTTGAGATGTTATGTTCAAGCTTTGTTTTTGACGATATTTCATCAGTGTCGGATTTAAAAAGAAAAGTGTCGTCTGCATACTGGACGACCGTGCAATCCTATTCTACAATCTTTGCTAAATCGTTGAGGTAAATGTTAAATAAAAGAAGTCCTAAAATAGTACCTGTGGAATTCCTCTTTTCAAATTTCTCCAATCAGAGTCAATTCCATCTGGACAACTCTTTGCGTTCTTTCACTCAAATAATTCTCTAATGAATTGGTAGCATAATCATCAAAACCTATATTTTCAAGTCTCCGTAACAGTATTTTGTGGTTTATCGAATAAAAAGCCTTTGAAAGATCTAAAAATACACATGAAACATTTTTTTCTTGTTCTAATCATATTTGTTCTGTCGATTTCAGGATAGCATCAATTGTTGAAATTTGTTTTCTATAACCAAATTGACTAATAGACAATATTGCTCCCTTTCTAGGAAATTTGTGATTTGAGAACTTAACGCCTTTTCAAAAATTTTTGACTAAGCAGAAGTGACAGAAATAGGTCTATAATTGAGTGGGTCTTCGGGATTTCCTTTTCTGAAAAGTGAAGTTACACAAGCTTTTTTAAGATCTTCTTGGAGTTTTCCTTCTGTAATGCACTTAATAATGAGATAACATAGTGGTTCAAGTAGCGCTGCTTTAGCATCTTGTATTGACCAAGCTGGTATTTTTGAAGGACGGAGTGGTTTACTTTTATGCAATGAATCTAAGAGCACTTTTGTTTCCTTGGTTGTTATATATCGGAACTTGAAACACTTTCTCGGAGCAGTTTTAGGAGGAATGTTGTTTGTTTGTTGCAAGCCAATGAAATCTCCCAGGGTAGAAAAACTGTAATTTAGAAGAGTTGCAATTTCCATAGGCTTTGTTACCTTATTACCAAAACTGTTTAATAAAGATTGAAATCTTGTTTGAGTCTTTTCATTATTACGAAGATCTTGAATGAAGTTCCATCTGGCTTATTCACTGTTTAACTCCATAAACTTGAGAGAAGTTGTTTTTCTTTTTGACGAATTAAATCGTTTTTAGTTTCATCATCGCTAATTCGTTTTTTGTTTTCTCATAGCCATTTTTCTTGAAGCAAAAAATTTTGGTTTGTCTTTTCTAATATAAATATAACAGACTTTAATTGGAGCATGTAGTGCTAATGCTCTTTCAATAATTCTCTGAAACTCTAATAACATCACATCTCCCGTCACTGCACCGTAAAAGTGTCTCCAGTCTGAATTTTCAATAAAACTTTGGAACGCTATGGCCGAATAGTTTTTTTGTCAAAAAAGTGTGTTGTTGTTTTTGATTTTAGCGTCACAGATTTAGGCTGTGATTGTTGCAAAATAATCAGTTTTCAAAATTCTATCCGCTACTATGCCTGTTTCGTAATCTTCTGTTACGATGTAATCGATAAGAGTTGAAGAAGAGTTAGTCATTCTTGTAGCTGTATCAAATACCGTTAACTGTTCTTTACGAGTTTATCCCGTTTCTACTTTTGGTTTCGTTTTTCGATACTGACTGTTCATTTCACACTGCGTTGCTGCAAAACTGCTGTTTAAAAGCACTTTGAGAAGAATGAGTGAAAAAACTAACCAAGAGAAGTCACGCAACTAACCATAAGATTCCACGCAAACAAATGTTGAACAAGCTGCGAACAAAGGTAAAAAAGCAAAACACGTTTGTCAAAGTTTGGGTGCTATCAAAACGTAAATCGAAAAGTTAGAGCGGCCAAACAAAAATTTGCGTAGAAACAAAAAGGCACACACGACTAAAACAAAGGCTTCAAACATCATTCGAAAGCAATTAAAACAGCGACGTAAAAACAAATTTTGATTCCGACTCTACCGTTTTGTATTGAATGAACCATTAGAGTTCAGCAGATTTAGATTCCAAATACAGGCAGCTACGAAACAGTACGCTATTACAGAGCTCATTGTAATGTAACTGAGCTTGAACGGTTCCAAATAATATACTCTCACGGAGCTTGGTGAAGGGATGAGTTGTAGACGGAAAAGTTCCGCAATCGATCTCGGGCAAAATTCGGGAAACGAATTACATGCAAAAAGACCGACATTACAAACTTTACTGATAATTTTTTTTTATAATGTAAAATTTTAGCACTATTTGAAGGACGACTCTACTTACCCAATATCAGAGTTAAACCTCACTTACCGTAGTGCAGCTTAATAATGAAAAGATGATTGTGGTAGCCTCGACTCTAGTGTCTCCTATTGAGTGGGTGATGTAAGAGAGATTATGACTTGATTAGTAGTTACTACTCGTGTCCGACCACTGATCAATCTCAGTCGTCTGACTCTGCAGTTCCGACAATGTGTGTACTAAATTGCTCCATGCGTCCGGCTGAGGAGTGCAAATATTCTACAAACACAAAATCAATGTTAGAACCAACTCAATTACCCTTTTAAATGCTACTCAACAGCCCCAACTTCACAAAAACTAAATTTCTTGTTCCAAAAATTGTGCTGTGAAATTTTCAGTTCATACTTGGTTCACTAAAGAAAAGACGAAGACGGCCAACAAGCTCGTTTTCTATGGTTTTTCTTTTTGATACCCAAATATATTTGCACGTTTTTCTCTCGGAATGTCAACTAGTTATAGCAGAATGAACAGGAACAGGCCAACTAAGCAAAATAAGGAATGTCAGTCAACGCCTCAGTAGTTTAAATTATAACCAAAATGAATCTAAAAAATACCCGGCAGATTGCCGGAAAATAGCCGCCGTTGATTCCAATACGCATGATTGGGATTGAACGAATAGAATATATTGAAAAAAAAAGATTTTTGTACAAAAATATTTTTGAAGTCCGATTTATTTTGATGGCATTTCGTAGTTGAACATACTTCTGTTTCTTAGAGAGAGGCTACAGGGGCTACTATCAACACCAATAAGCATTAGAGGTGGTAACTAAGACTTATAGGAACGACGTTCAAATAGCGGGCATCTAAAATTGGGCTTTATGGGTTTATCCCGTTTCTATTTCTGACTTCAATTTTTTATACCGAGTCTGTTCATTTTGAATTGCTTTGCTTAGCAACTGATGTTCAAATTCAATTTTAGCAGAATGAGAGAAGAGAGAAACTAGCCCAGAGAAGTCAAAAAGATTTCACGCAAAATGTCGAAAAAGCGGCAAAATGGTAAAGCGAAAAAAAGTTTGACGAAGTAAAAAAACATAGCAGGACAAGTCCTGACGTACAATTCAAAGAATTTTCATTGACTAAACAGAAAAACTAGACCTAGAATGGGCTATGAGTGAATTGAGAAAACCATTTTAAAAAAATCAGATCAAAAAATAAGAAAAAAAACAAAAAATCAATGTCAAAATGCCGCATGTGAACAAAAAAACCACTAGGGAGAAATGAAAATTTAATTCAAACAAAAAACTAGGCCTAGAATGAGCTGTGAATGGATTGGGAAAACCATTTAGAAAAAAATCCGATCCAAAAAATCGAAAAAACAGTAAAAATCAGAGTGAAATTGCCGCATGTGAACAAAAAACCACTACCGAGAAACCGAATTTTTGTTCAAACACCATTTTCGCACTCTACTTTAAAATTAGAGCGAAAAAATTTCACGCCGCAAAACCACTCGCTTTTTCGCTCCATTTCCTGTTTCGGCGTGACCAAAATCACTACTCCAATTTGACTTCAAAAATCATGAAAATGTGTGAACAGATCTTAAAAAAAAAAAAAGACAGCGCCCCAATACAATTCAAATTCTTTGAATTGTAAAAAATACGAGCGCAATAATAGCCGGCTGAGAAGATGAGGGCGGCTATTAATAAAGTTGCTCTTTGACTGTCAATCACAGTTCACCAGTTACTTTTTACTTTTCAAACTGATGGTTTGACAACAAAAGCAGAGTTTAGATCTTGAAAGGCCTATTTTACGTGCCCAATCTTTACAAGTGAATTGTGAAGTTGAGGTACCTACTGGTTACTATTGACTGTGAGTTGCCAAATGAAGCGGCATAAACTCGCGTTTTAAAATCAACCGATTATCTGACGCCTTTTTTATTAACTACCCAATGATTTCAGTTACGGAATTCTTCAGTATTATATCGACAAGGCTGTGTTCTCCCATTAGATGTACGATTCGGACAGATTTTATCACCTCTCCGATGTCTGCCACGTGTATCTTTCCAGCGTCATCTCCAATCACCATATTTCGACCATTCTGAGACCACTTGGCCTTAATGATGGCGGGAGAGCCGTCTAGTTGCATGGACGACAAGGGCACCTACAAGTACAGAAAATTAAATGCATTAAACAGAGAAGCCAAACCACTCAAGCGATCAAAAAAACATTCTAGTACAAAATGGCAAGAAGGTCACGGGACACTTTTGCATAAAAAGACAACCACGTTTACAGTAACTGCTTCAAACTTCGTTCGACAGCAATTAATAAACCTTTACATTTATTGAACCTAAAATATTATTTCCAAACCACTAACATTGGTAATAAAGTGACGGGAAGGGCAAAAAATACTGGAATTTTCTCTGCATCATGAAATAGCGCCCCCACAAACAATTACTACTAACTTCGTTTGAGAGCACTAAAAAAATCTGCCACAAAACGGGCAGAAAACTATTTTCTTTCTAACGCGGCCAGCAGAAAATAAGATTTCTTTTTACTTTTTGATCTACATATTTAAAACGTTAAAGTGCAAGAAATAGTACCCAAGAAAATCTATTAAACTAAGATAAATTGAAATAAGCTTGTCCGTAAAATGCGTGCTTAAAATTTTGCGTAAAAGTCATTCAATATATTTCAAGCTTTTCCAAATTCCACTCACCTGAGAAATGATGTGCAATTTCATAGCAAAAAGAAGGCTCGCTTGTTCTGTGCGTTGCACAGAATGTTCCCACATTTGCATTTGAAAGCATAGGATATAGAAAAACAGAATTTCTGAAATGACATTTCAAAAAAAGTACCCTTCAATTGCGAAATACTTATTGCACTTAAATAAAGATATTATCAAAAATTATTACAAAGTTTTCCTAAAACGTCTTTTAAACTGAACACAAAAATTTTGAGTTTGAACTCTTTTGCATTATTGACGGCTTTGATTGAGCTTAATCGGTCTTTTTCTAAAACTCTTTTTGAGAAATGAAGGATTCTTTAAAAGCTCTAAGTCAAATTGATGACATCCGATGCAAAGTTAAGTTTTTCTTACACTCAAAAGTTTTCAGCTTGAATGTTTTGTGGTCACGTACATTGGTAAAGGTGACAGCAGAAGTTGCATAGTTTTGCTAAAACCATAAAGTTTTTATCTAGATAATCGAAAACGAGCCCAAAAATCATAAAGGAAACAGCAGCAGCACATCACCTGTATTCAGAGAAACCCTTCTCATTTCAAGTTACTTGTAGCCGTAAATTTCTTGAGAAACGCTGC
Organism: Convolutriloba macropyga; assembly: GCF_964194025.1. NCBI lineage: Eukaryota > Metazoa > Xenacoelomorpha > Acoela > Convolutidae > Convolutriloba > Convolutriloba macropyga. The sequence continues at coordinate 76,106,340 of NC_134472.1, read as the reverse complement.
AGACTGCAAAAAAACAATTGTGTAATATATTATAATAACTATTTCGATTATCTGGCTTACATTATCAAAGGGACTAAACCAATTGAATTTTTCTCAAGTTATTTTCTTGCAAAATCACTTAAATAATGTTTTGGTGAAACGAAGGAAATGAATAGCAAGTGGAAGTCAAAATAAACTAAGGCAGTTTTATACACAAGCGGCAAAAGCAGGTGAAACGAATCAATGAGTTGGAGAAATTGATAAAGATAGAAGGACAAACATGGAATTTTTGTGAAATTTGTTCAATATACAATTTAAATCCTGTGGTGTCAAAATTTGTTACAACACGATTTAAGTATTCAACCTTATGACTCCCACCCAAAACATGCGATCACAAATAAGTTCTATAATATGAGTACAATAATAAGTACAATAAGATGCGATTTAAAATAAGAGCTCACCTGTCCTCTGCACATGTTGAGAGATGTTTTTCTATGTGACAACAATGAATTAGTAAGAAGGTTTTGGGAGCCTATATACTTGTGAGGCACCTTAAAATAATTACTCCTCTGCTATATTTTCTCTTTTATTGCTCCGAGAACAAAAAAATACTATTACTGCATCAAATCATAAAATTATCAAAAATTTTTTAAATTTGATAGTAATATCAAGTTTGATATTTAATTATTATCAAGTTTGATATCTAAGTAATATCAAATTTGATAGAATCATAAGCCACTTAAAAGATGAGTCAAAATGAACAGCATAGGAAAAGCAAGGAGACGGATCAATTGAAGTCCAAATTGTTTTCATTCGTTATAATAATTCAAAACTCAAAAGCTGTCAACAACAAGAAAACCAGTGCAAAATAGAGATGAAACATGTCAGAACAAAATTTAAAAAGCAAAACGTTTTTTCGAACATTACGTTGTTTTTAAGAAGTTAAGTTCCTTGAGCAAGTAACACTAACCACCACCCCCAATAATTAAAACCACCATTGCATGCATAAAGAACAGCATCATTTCGATGCGGATTTTCCATAATTATTAATCAGTCAAACCACAAAAATGACTAAAAAAAGGCAAACAAAAATTAAGTTAAATCGATATTTTTTCAGAGCATTTATTTCAAAACGAAGAAATTTTAGAATCAGATTAACAGATTCTCACAGTTGAACCTAAAACAGATAAGTCGTTTTTTTAATAGCAGTCGCAAAAAAACATACTAAAAAGGGGACAACACTAAAACGGCAGTCAAAACACAGCAAGTCAACAAAACCTTGCAAAGTCAGATTCCGCTCTTATTTCAGAAAAACCGTTCGCGCCCTGAATCTGGAAACTTTTTTTACATATGCTGCCTCACTGTGATTAGCCGCTTAGCAACCTGTTCCGTCCCTCCATTTCGACTCCCGACTGAGTTCCTTTAAAAAAAGACTGAACCCTAAAATCATTTGAAATATATCAAATTGGAACTCAATGATAGGCAACTGAGTATCAGAAGCTGCTTCTAACAACTTATATTCGTTGTACTGTTAATGAATGGCACAAATATGAGAAAAACTTCATTAGTGGCATAAATTTTCATCAAAATTCAAAAAACTGTCAAAAAGAGTATCTGTGGTGTCTTCTTCAAATCTCAGTGAAGTCCATAAAATTACAAATATCAGAATGAGTCATTGATGATTGGTTTCCAATCAACTGTACACGGATAAAGTGAATCTTCAAAATTTTTTGATTTTTTAACAAATTTCAATTAATTAAGAATTTTCTCTCTGTCTACTAAGAATTAAAAAAAGGTATGAAACGAACTAAATATTGGATGAACAGATGGGTGAGTAACCGGTTAAAGTTTTGTAAAAAAGCCTAAATTTGTGTGAAAATGTCGCATTTCCGAAAATTTTTCAAAAAACTCATTTTTTGTATTTCAGTGCTATTTGGCAACATTGAGAAAACGATAAGATACGTTTTTAAAGATATCCTCGGAAAAAACGCTTGTTTTAGAAACTGACTGAATTCGACCAAAATTTTAGCCACATTTTTTATTGACGATAGTCTTATTGGTTTTACGTTCATGATGAAAGAGTTGCTGAAATGTTTGCACCAACTCTTTTGGCAAAAATGTGGCTAAATAGTGCAGACATGAAAACTGCAGGCACAATTTTTGTTTACTCAGATGTGGGCTATTTTTAATTCCAGTTCATACATAGGAAAGTGTTCTGGAACTATAATTAGGCTTAACTGCCTAAATTATTCTGGGTAGAAAATGACAAACTTTTTCCAGAGAAGCAAAACTCCTAAAAATTCTATTTGTAGTGAAATTCTAGAGGCAGGGAGCTTCAATTTGATACCACATACGCTATCCTGGGGTGCCCTCAAAAAAGTCAAAATGTCTGAACCAAAAATTGGGGCTAGCATAAATTTTCAAAAAAAGTGGGAACATAGAGCACGTTTTAATCTACCTCGAGCTTTGGGGATTCGCATCGATCTGCAATCTAAATAGGGTATAAACAAATTTGTTTTATTTTCGAAATTTTTATTTTTGAAAAATCGAATGTCTTTCTCAGCATGAAAAACAAATAAACCCCGCAGATTGCCGGAAAATAGCCGCCATTGATTCCAATAAGCATGATTGGGATTGAAAGAATAGATATTGAAAAAAGATTTTTGTACCAAAACATTTTTTAAGTCCGATTTATATTGATGGCATTTCGTAGTTGAACATACTTCTGTTTCTTAGAGAGAGGCTCCAGGGGCTACTATCAATACCAATAAGCATTAGAGAGAGGTAACTAATACTTATAGGAACGACGTTCAAATAGCTGGCATCTAAAATTTGGCTTTATGGGTTTATTCCGTTTCTATTTCTGACTTCAATTTTTTATACTGACTCTGTTCATTTTGAATTGCTTTGCTGAGCAACTGATGTTCAAATTCACTTTTAGCAGAATGAGAGGAGAGAGAAACTAGCCTAGAGAAGTCAAAAAGATTTCACGCAAAATGTTGAAAAAGCGGCCAAATGAGGTAAAGCGAAACATTTTTTTGTTCGACGAAGTAAAAAAACATAGCAAGACAAGTCCTGACGTACAATTCAAAAAATTTTCATTGAACAAACAGAAAACTAGACCACGAACGGACTATGAATGGAATGGGAAAACTATTTACAAAAAAAATCCGATCCAAAAATCGAAAAAACAGTAAAAATCAGAGTGAAATTGCCGCATGTGAACAAAAAACCACTACAGAGAAACCGAATGTTTGTTCAAACACAGTTTTCTCACTCTACTTTAAAATTAGAGCGAAAAAAAATTCACGCCGCAAAACCACTCGCTTTTTCGCTCCATTTCCTGTTTCGGCTACTCCAATTTGACTTCAAAAATCATGAAAACGTGTGAACAGATCTTAAAAAGAAGACAGCAGCCCAATACAATTGAAATTCTTTGAATTGTAATAAAAAAGACAGCGCCCCAATACAATTCAAATTCTTTGAATTTTAAACAAAAATAGGATCGCTATAATAGCCGGTTGAGAATATGAGGGCGGCTATTAATAATCTGGCCTAACAAATTCTTTACGCTTTCTAAGCTCGGGCTATTTTGCCACAACAAAACTTTTATTTCAAATAATGTCAGTCTCAGAGGCGCTTGAGTAAAGTCGAGAACTTATCAACTGACAAGAGAATAATTGTCCTAAAAACTCACGCAGCAGAGAGTATCAAATGACGACCTCCATCTCACAATTGCAATGCTCAACTGTATACGTCGCCAAAAAATTGTCGTTTTGAGCATTTGAAGCATAAGATCTAGTGGCCGAAAGAATAATCGATTCAGACCATCAATTAAAAAGCCTAGCACTAAGACTCCGCAACGTATTGAAAGTTGAAAAAATTTGAATTAAAGAGCCGATTGTACACTTAAATAAACAATTTATTACCTTAAGGCTTTTCATCAAAAGAATTATTCAGTATAGCATAAATAACATAGCCTGAAAACAGCCGCGATAGCTTTGCAAACCTGTCCCAAAAAACTTCTTCAATTAACGTATGTGAGTCTCTTTGAGACCTCGGAAAGTTATTTTTGAAAGCGAGGAATGTTTTTTGCTGCAATTAGTGTGAAAATGACATCACGCACGCAATTCAATGAAAGAATTGAATGAGTGAACAAAACGCATTTGAAGTCTGCCTGTCCTAACAAAAATCGTCACGACAAAGTTTTCTTAAATTTTTTGAAAATCAAGAGCGCCAAATATAGCTCTGCTCAGCTATCTGAGCTTTTAATAAAAGCTAAATACTGCGAAAAACTGGGAAAAACGCAGAAATCTTTTGAAGCGTAAGATCAAGTGGTCGAAAGAATAATCGATTAAGACTATGCAATGAAAAGCATAGCACTAAGACTCTGGAACGTATTGGAAGTTGGACAAATTTGAATTATAGAGCAGATTGCACACTTAGATAAACAATTGAATACATTCAGGATTTTCATCAAAAGAATTATGCCGTATAACATAAATAAAATAGCCTGAAAACAGCCGCCATTGCTTTGCACACCTGTCCCAAAAAATCAAGAAAAAAATAAGAAAGCAGAAGATAAATATCACTTTTATAACTAATTGCTGAGAATAACTAATTTCTAGACCTATATACTAGGTCTAAAATGATCTGTGAATGGATTGGGAAAACCATTTAGAAAAAAATCCGGTTCAAAAAATCGAAAAAACAGTAAAAATCAGAGTAAAATTGCCGCATGTGAACAAAAAAACCACTACCGAGAAACCGAATTTTTGTTCAAACGCCGTTTTCTCACTCTACTTTAAAATTTGAGCGAAAAAGATTCACGCCGCAAAATCACTCGCTTTTTTGCTCAATTTCCTGTTTCGGCGTGACCAAAATCACAACTCCAATTTGACTTCAAAAATCATGAAAATGTGTGAACAGATCTTAAAAAAAGACAGCGCCCCAATACAATTCAAATTCTTTGAATTGTAAAAAAAAAGACAGCGCCCCCACACAATTCCAGTTCTTTGAATTGTAAAAATTCTTTGAATTGTAAAAAAAATAGGAGCGCTAAAATAGCCGGCTGAGAAGATGAGGGCGGCTATTAATTATCTGGCCTAACAAATTCTTTACGCTTTCTAAGCTCGGGCTATTTTGCCACAACAAAACTTTTATTTCAAATAATGTCAGTTTCAGAGGCGCTTGAGTTAAGTCGAGAACCTATCAACTGATAAGAGAATAATTGTCCTAAAAACTCACGCAGCAGAGAGTATCAAATGACGACCTCCAGCTCACAATTTCAAATGCTCAACTGTATACGTCGCCAAAAAATTGTCGTTTTGAGCATTTGAAGCATAAGATCAAGTGGCCGAAAGAATAATCGATTCAGACCATCAATTAAAAAGCTTAGCACTAAGACTCCTGAACGTATTGAAAGTTGAAAAAATTTGAATTAAAGAGCCGATTGTACACTTAAATAAACAATTTATTACCTTAAGGCTTTTCATCAAAAGAATTATTCAGTATAGCATAAATAACATAGCCTGAAAACAGCCGCGATAGCTTTGCAAACCTGTCCCAAAAAACTTCTTCAATTAACGTATGTGAGTCTCTTTGAGACCTCGGAAAGTTATTTTTGAAAGCGAGGAATTTTTGCTGCAATTAGTGTGAAAATGACATCACGCACGCAATTCAATGAAAGAATTGAATGAGTGAACAAAACGCAATTGAAGTCTGCCTGTCCTAACAAAAATCGTCACGACAAAGTTTTCTTAAATTTTTTGAAAACCAAGAGCGCCAAAAATAGCTCTGCTCAGCTATCTGAGCTTTAAATAAAAAATAAATACTGCGAAAAACTGGAGAAAACGCAGAAATCTGGTAGTTACTGTGTCTAATACTCTTCTCAAAGGACTTTGTGATTTTACTCGTGCTCAATCATTGACTGACAATACGACAGAGAGCAATAGCCAACAGATTGCCGGAAAATAGCCGCGATAGGCGCTAGTGGCCTTCCATGAATTGAAACAACTAAATGAATAAGATTGACAGATCAATCACCAGTCCCTTAATAGACCAATAGACTTTTTGGCTTATAATCGGACTGTCAATTTTATGACAAATACGGTCTATAAAGAAAAAAAGCCCGAAAAAAATGTTTTCAAAATTGATATCAAAAACTCAACACTAATTATCAAGAATGAGGGCATATAAGTTTGGCACTGTTTAGATGCACACTATTAACTAGTAAATGTTCATAAAATTTAAAGTTCCATAAGTTCAGAAGTCATTTTGTTGAGTGTCACGCAAATGACCTACACATAGCCGGCAGATTGCCGGAAAATAGCCGCGATAGACGCTTGTGTTCCTCCATGGACTTGCAACAACTAAAGAAATAAGATAGACAGATTGACCACCAGTCCTTTAATAGACCACTACAATTTTTGGTTAGATTCGGAGTGTCATTTTTGGGACACATACGCTCTATAAGGAAAAATCCCTAAAGGAGCTTTTTCAAAATTAATATTCGAAATCAAAAACTCAAGACAGTAATATTGAAGAAGGGAATATACGTTTGGCACTACTAGATGCACACTATTGACCTTTAACTAGTAAATGTCCATAAAATTTAAAGTTCATTAAGCGAGTTCAGAAGTCAGATCTTTTCCGTTTGTGCCCCCTCAGCTTAATGGGCGCATATTATTTGCATCCCTCAGATGCACGTGCAAAATTTTTTACAAAATGACTTACTATGTAATGGCACGTGCTCTGTAACTGGGGGCGCATAACGTACTGGGGGCACAAACGGAGAAGATCCCAAATTTAATATTCGAAATCAAAAACTCAGGACTCTAATAATCAAGAATTAGGGAATATATGTTTGGCACTACTTAGACGCACACCATTGATGTTTAACAAGTATATGTTCATGAAATTTAAAGATCCATAAGTGAGTTCAGAAGTCATTTTTTTGAGTGAGGTAAGTAATTGAAAAAGTCAATTCCAAGAAGTCAGGGTAAGACAAAACAAAAATTGTTACACGAAGTGAAAAAACATAGAAGGACAAGTCCTGAAATACAATCCAAGGAATTGAATGAAAAACAGACTTAATGTACCTGACCAGCAGATCAAATGAACAATCCCAGCCAAAAAGACAAAATCTCGAAAGTTGAGAAACTAAAAGAATCAAACTAAACAAAACAATTATTCCTAAAACTCTCGAAGCTTTTAACCTGAAGGCCATTTATGACACAATGCAATGTTATCATTAACTCACGCAAAAGACTTGAAAGAGATTAATTTGACACTAAGGGTAGATAATCTGAAAAAAATGACAAATGCTTCAAAAAGAAACCTGAAAAATGCTTCAAATGAAAAGGAAAAATTTAGAGCTATTTTTCAAAAATGTGTCAGGAAAAAATGTTCAATTTCATTTTTTCTCTGTGGAGTGCTGTCTTGTAACTCATCTGCAACATTTAAAAAGTTTCGCTGGCCAAAAAAGATAGTTGAAATGACAAAAAAATTCAAAAAATTTGAAAACAATCAGAAAGATTTAAATTGCAAGCTTTATTTAAAAAATTACTTATAGTTGCAAATCTAAAAAAACAGAAAACTATTTTGTTGCCACTAGAAACTCTGCAATAACATACTAGCAAACTCAATAGCAGCAAACCCCTGGCCACTGAGGAAAAAGAATAAAATTTAGGGAAGTCAAAGAAAAAATTACAATTTGAAAATCGCTAAAATTTGTAATATTAAAATCTTGGAACAAATTCCCCATTAACACTAGAAACTATGCAGTAACCTATTATCAAAACCGAAAGGAAATGTTTTGGCTGTTCAGGTTAGAGAAACCTAAAAATTTTCAAACAATTTTCAAAAACCAAAAAAAATTGGCTTATGCCATAGCCAATAAAAATTTTGCAGTATAACTATTAGCAAATCCTAGACAAGATTTCTTGCCCCCTGGAGCTGGAAAACTTGAATGATGACAATTAATGTCAGAAAATTGGAAAAACCGCAAATTTTATCTAAAAAACTTGGTAAAATTCGTGAAGTTGAAAACCATTACATTACCACTAGAAACTATGCAATAACCTCCTATTATTATGACACCAAGAGCTGAAACAACAAAAATATTCAAAAAACTTGAAAAAATTTTTAACATTAGAATAAATTACCGTGTTTATGTTTGGTGTAGCCATACATATAGCACTTAAAATGGCCATAAAAAGTAATTACGTCTTGCAAAAGACCTTTACCAACTTTTACAAACCTCAATTTCGGACTGGTCCAACAAAAAATCCCAAAAAAGAAGACAAAATTGCAACATTTTGGGCTCAAAAACTTCTGAAAATGACCTGTTAACCTTGAATTACGGCCTTCCCAGTAGCTTCGCCACTCTAAGTACTTGAAGAACTACTAAACGCGGCTAAGGGCCTCTAATGAAACTTGATGACCGCTGAGAAGCGCTAAAAAATAGTAGCGCTATAATAGCCGCCTGGAATTGAGGACGCGGCTATTAAAAACAAAAATAACATCACGTACACAAATTTTAACTGCAAAGCAGTAGAAGTCACTGAAGGCATTGAAAAGTTCAATTACAAGAAGTCAGGTCGTAAGAATCATCGATGGAGACAACGAATTAAAACAACATAGCAGGACAAGTCCTGGAACACAATCCAAGTAATTGAATGAAAAACAGACTTAATGTACCTGACCAGAAGATCAAATGAACAATCCCAGCCAAAAAGACAAAATCTCGAAAGTTGAGAAACTAAAAGAATCAAACTAAACAAAACAATTATTCCTAAAACTCTCGAAGCTTTTAACCTGAAGGCCATTTATGACACAATGCAATATTATCATTAACTCACGCAAAAGACTTGAAAGAGATTAATTTGACACTAAGGGTAGATAATCTGAAAAAAATGACAAATGCTTCAAAAAGAAACCTGAAAAATGCTTCAAATGAAAAGGAAAAATTTAGAGCTATTTTTCAAAAATGTGTCAGGAAAAAATGTTCAATTTCATTTTTTCTCTGTGGAGTGCTGTCTTGTAACTCATCTGCAACATTTAAAAAGTTTCGCTGGCCAAAAAAGATAGTTGAAATGACAAAAAAATTCAAAAAATTTGAAAACAATCAGAAAGATTTAAATTGCAAGCTTTATTTAAAAAATTACTTATAGTTGCAAATCTAAAAAAACAGAAAACTATTTTGTTGCCACTAGAAACTCTGCAATAACATACTAGCAAACTCAATAGCAGCAAACCCCTGGCCACTGAGGAAAAAGAATAAAATTTAGGGAAGTCAAAGAAAAAATTACAATTTGAAAATCGCTAAAATTTGTAATATTAAAACCTTGGAACAAATTCCCCATTAACACTAGAAACTATGCAGTAACCTATTATCAAAACCGAAAGGAAATGTTTTGGCTGTTCAGGTTAGAGAAACCTAAAAATTTTCAAACAATTTTCAAAAACCAAAAAAAAATGGCTTATGCCATGGCGAATAAAAATTTTGCAGTATAACTATTAGCAAATCCTAGACAAGATTTCTTGCCCCCTGGAGCTGGAAAACTTGAATGATGACAATTAATGTCAGAAAATTGGAAAAACCACAAATTTTATCTAAAAAAATTGGTAAAATTCGTGAAGTTGAAAACTATTACATTACCACTAGAAACTATGCAATAACCTCCTATTATTGTGACACCAAGAGCTGAAACAACAAAAATATTCAAAAAACTTGAAAAAATTTTTAACATTAGAATAAATTACCGTGTTTATGTTTGGTGTAGCCATACATATAGCTCTTAAAATGGCCATAAAAAGTAATTACGTCTTGCAAAAGACCTTTACCAACTTTTACAAACCTCAATTTCGGACTGGTCCAACAAAAAATCCCAAAAAAGAAGACAAAATTGCAACATTTTGGGCTCAAAAACTTCTGAAAATGACCTGTTAACCTTGAATTACGGCCTTCCCAGTAGCTTCACCACTCTAAGTACTTGAAGAACTACTAAACGCGGCTAAGGGCCTCTAATGTAGTAGTAGTGCTGGTCTTTCTTTATCCACCCTTTCTGTACACAAAGGTGGGTTATGTTGGGCATCAAGGAATGTTCATCTTCCGCCTTAGCCAGGCAATTCAAAATACTAATTCTGACACAACAAGACCAGGAATATCGTCAGATCAGCCGAACCGCATACATCTTGAATAATTGGTTTAAAACGTTGTTAAAAGGATTAAAATCTTCAGCACTAACCGTGCTCTTACTGATATCGTTTCACTGTATAATAGAGTTCAGTATGCTTTACAGCACGTCTGAAACCAGAGGCAAGTTCTCGAATATCTCGCGGATTTGGATGGATTCCGTCTTTGCTTAGGAGCTTCACAGCCTTAAATTTCTTCAATGTTACAAAGGGGACATTCAGTTCTCGAGCAACATCTCTGTAACAATAGTTCACTCTAGCATATGTTTCCGCTTTCCCTCGTCGACTAATTAGCTCAAGAATTGAAACATGCAAACGGTAGAACTTCAATTTCTGAATCAGATAGAACATTTCATCCGATGTCTCTACGGGGCCCATCAATCGTTTATTTTTCTTGTCAAATAGATTATTCGTTCCTGCCATCACAATAACTTGGCGTACATTTCTTTCAAAAATTTCTGTAAAGACGCTTTCAGAGCACATAGTAGATATACTACCACCTGGACATGAAATTAAAACACTATTTTGAATAAAAAAACCAAACAAAAGAGATGATCCCAAAATGCAAGTACGCTTTTGAAATTGTTGTTCATTATCAACAATAATTCGTCGATACGGCTTCGATTTGTCATAAACTAGACAGCCCCTCAAACTGAGGTTTCTTTTGATGGTATCAATTCTGCATCGCAATCCTTCTTCTAGCATCGCAATCCATACTAATTTCTGAAAACAGGCTGTCCGTAACACATTGAAAAGAAAAGTGTCTTGAGTTCCTTCCTGAATAGTTTATGGTCGCTTATTTCTCTGAGTGTTTGGGGTAGTTTGTTCCATAATTTCGAACCGCGAATGCAAAAAGCTCTATCACCATATGAATTTTTTGACTGAACTGTGACAGCCTTGAAAGCATTTACTGATCTTTTCCTGTACTGGTCAGGTTGAATTTCCACAAGATGATTCAAATAATCCGGCACATGACACTTATGAATAATTTTATGGACAAAAATCAGTACTTTAAAATCAATCCGTTTATCGATAGGAAGCCAATGTAGATGATACATGAAATCTTTGCATGATTCAGACTTTTTCAGTGAAAAGATAAACCGACACGCTGCATTCTGTACCCGTTGGAATTTCATAATCTCTGTTTTGGGTACTCCAGATAAAACTGAGTTGCAGTAATCAAGGCGAGATATTATAAGGTTCTGGACCACTAGTTTTCTCGTTTCAATCGTAAGATAATGTCTGATCTTGTACAGTTTGCGAAGCTCATTGTAGCACGAAGCAGTCACTGAGTTTATGTGTCTTGTCAAAGAAAGGTGTTGGTCGATCGTTATGCCCAGTGATTTAAAACTGGGCTTCAACGTGAAATTTTCCCCTGCTAAATCAAGCTTAGCTAAGTTCAGTTTTTGCTTTCTTGACGAGATTAACATTACTACAGTCTTATCAGGATTTACTCTTAACTTCATCTGACTGAAAGCCTGGAACAAAAGACTCAACTTCGTGTCTAGATCCTTTATATCATGTTCCAAGGTTTGTTGCCTCAAAGTCGAAAGAATTAGTGTATCATCTGCATAAACCTGATATCTCAACTGAATTCGCTTCATCAAATCACCAATTGGAGTTACGTACATAGTAAAAAGCAAAGGTCCAAGGATCGAACCTTGTGGTACGCCAAAATCAACAATTTCTTCAGCAGAGAGGCAGTTTCCAATTTGTACTTTCTGTTTTCGTTTGCTGATGTAAGACATGATCCAACTTTTGCATTTACCTCTGATGTTGAACCGATTTTCTAACACCCAGCCAAAAATGTCATGATCTACTGTATCGAAAGCTGCTGAGAGATCCAAGCCCAAAATCAGTTGTTTTTTGTTTGAATTAAGTTGGAGCAGGATATCATTGAATGTTTTAATTAAGCAAGTTTCCGTAGAGTGGCCAGCTCTATATGCTGACTGTTGCACATCCAAAAGTTTGTAATTTTCAAGATACTCTTTAAGTTGATCAGCCGCTAATCGTTCTAATAATTTTGAGAAGAATAATGTATTTGCAATAGGCCTATAGCTGCTAGGTAATTCAGTGTCAAGGTTCAGTTTTTTCAGATCTGGCTTTATGACTGCAGTTTTGAAAAAATCAGGAAACGTGCCTCGTTCAAAGCTGCTATTGGCTAGATTCAGAAAATGATCACACCAGGAGACAAAAGTCTGCTTAGCCACACTTGTTGGAACTGGGTCTAGCACGCAGAAACTATTTGATGTATCAATAAGAGCTTCTCTTACATTTTTTAATTCCACTGAATTGAACTGATCAAGAGACATATTGACGTGATTAAATTCATCAACCAAAAACAAGCTATTCAGGCCATTATCAGTGGAAGTAGGAATTAATTCTCTGATATCAAGTACCTTGTCTCTGAAGAACTTCTGAAATCTGTCAACGCTCGTTTTAACTGATCCCCAGTTCCTTGGAACCTTGTGCTCAGTGGGAACACCAAGTAGCCGATTAAAATTTGCAAATTTAACACGCAGGTTGATGTTTTTATTGATGTTTCTGTCAAAGTACATCAATTTCTTCCGTTTAAAAGCTTCTTTATACTTTAAAATAGCTTGCTGGTACGCTAATTTTTTCTCACTTGTTGGGTTCTTTTGGTAGAAACGCTCTGTTCGGCGACGCATCCGTTTCAATGTTTCAAGCTCTGTGTCAAAAAAAGGACAAATGTTTGTTTTTGTGCTGCGCTTTTCAGCGGGTACATTATATTTCACAGCTTCAACAAAAGTGTCAACGAGCAATTCTGCAAGGTCATGTGGCTTTGTGATGTGCTGATTGAGAGCTAACGGTAACTCCAAAGCATTGCTGAAATCTTTCCATTCCACATTTATCCAAATTTTCCGAACACACTGAGAGGATTTTTGGGATGTTATCTCCGATGCCATCACGAATTTGATTAATTTATGATCAGAGAAACTCAGTTCTTTTGCTAACAATATTGAGACCTTTTCGCAGTTATTTGTAATGATCAGGTCAAGAATATTTCCACTCTCATGAGTCGGCTCTAGAACAATCTGGAAAAGACTTGATTCTCCTAAGAAATTCGTCAATCTGGTGCTATGGGGAAGATTAAAGTCACCCAGAATAATTACATTTCCTTCCAGTGAAAATGGCAACACTTCGTCATAGAGAAATTTCCAAAAATCAGTAGAGTTAGCAATTGGTGGGCGGTATAGCAAACAAATATTAACAATTTCGTTGGTTTTCAACTGAAACCATGCGTATTCCAAAAACGGATTGCAGCCATGTGAAGTGAGCCTTAAATTTAAGTGTCTCTTATAAATGGCAATGAGTCCACCACCTTTTGCATACGATCTCGGAAGATTGAAATGATCATAACAGTTTGAACTGGAGTAAAGTTGCTTTATTATCCAATTTTCATCAATGTTCGAGGAGATCCAAGATTCATTAATAAAGAAAATATCGTATTCATTGATTAGAATTTCATCTTCAAATTGCTCAATTTTATTTCTGACTGAACGTGCATTTAAAAGTGCACACGTAATATTTTTGAGTCAAGATTCATTCGAAAGGTCTGGTGGGAGTGATCTCAACCAGTTCCGAGCATCATCATTCAAAAAGAAACGTCCATGAACCACATTGCTTGGCCAAAAACTGTCTTCCACAATAGTTTCATGGGCCTCTTCGGAGAAAACTAGGTGAAAGCTTTTCATTTTTGAGCCTTCCTTTGTAATTTCTCGCAGGTGGAGTACAGGGGCTCCGCTTTCACAACACCAGTTTCTAATCATAGTTTCTGTGCAGTTTGAATTTAGTCTCCCAAGAAAAATGTGTCGCCTAGAAGGTTTTTTCTTGATACCATTGAAATCATCATGACTCTGCTTCGTACCAAAGTTTTGCCTTTGGGGTCGCATTGTTTTCTTTCGCACCTGAAAATCCTCAGTGTTCATTGCATCATCGTCATTCTCGTCATCCGGTTTATGTCTTTTTGAGCTGTTCGTGCTGTTAAAACGACTCCTGAAAGGTTGAAAAGGAGCCTTGCTTCGGCCTGCGAGTTCAAAACCGAAAATTCCGTTTTCAGATCTATTGGTAGGGTTAAAAGAATTGCTTTCATTCTGCGTTGTTTGCTGTACGACCGAGCTATATTTAGGTTTGAGTGTAGTGACCTCTAGTTTCAGCGACCTGATATCTTCTGGGACAGTTTCTAATGCAGCTATTTTTTGTTTCAGCTCCAACACAATATCAGTAAGTGCACCGAGAGAATGCGGTCCACAATCTAGACAGTTCCAGAGCATATGTCCTTTCACAGGCATTCCGAGTCCCACGCATTTTAAATGAGCGACTTTATGACAGGTGGCACAATTTATCTCATCAACTTTCTGTGTTCCCGAGTTGCAAAAAACACATGTTGTCTGCTCAGCCCACGAGCGGAGAGTCATACTGTTGTCCATATTTGTGAACTTCTGCCCTAGCCGGGCCTTCTGATGTTCACGATTTTTCTGCCCTAACCGGGACTTCTAATTACTCGAGATTTTTCTGCCCTAACCGGGACTTCAGATGATTCGTGATTTTTCTGCCCTAACCGGGACTTCTTGTTTTTGATAATCACGTTGATTTCTCCCTTGACGGTAACAGAAAGATTTGATAGTTGGAATTCCTTATGAACGCACTTCACATTAACCAGAACTCTAAAATCCCCTTTTCTAGGGCAGTCCAATAATATTTCCGGTTCGTCGCCACTAAGCTAAACTGAAACACTACTTATCAAATAGCAAAGAATTTGCTATTTAATAAGTTTATCACAACAATTAGTCTAATGAAACTTGATGACCGCTGAGAAGCGCTAAAAAATAGTAGCGCTATAATAGCCGCCTGAAATTGAGGACGCGGCTATTAAAAACAAAAATAACATCACGAACACAAATTTTAACTGCAAAGCAGTAGAAGTCACTGAAGGCATTGAAAAGTTCAATTACAAGAAGTCAGGTCGTAAGAATCATCGATGGAGACAACGAATTAAAACAACATAGCAGGACAAGTCCTGGAATACAATCCAAGTAATTGAATGAAAGACAGACCTAATGAACCTGACCAGCAGATCAATTGAACAATCCCAGCCAACAAGACAAAATCTCAAAAGTTGAGAAACTAAAAGACTCAAACAAACTAACCAAAAAAACGATCATTGCTAAAACCCTTGAAGCTTTTAACTTGAAGGCCATATATGACTCATTTCAAAATACTCATTAACTCACGCAAAAACCTTGAAAGAGATGAATCTGTCACTAAAAGTAGATAAACTGGACAAATATGACAAATGCATCAAGAAACTGAGAATGAGAAAATTCAAAGAGTTTCCAAAAATAGGGCTATAAAAAAGGTCAAAACATTTTTTGACTCCAGAGTTTCATTTTTTATACCGTCTACAACATCTAAAAAGTTTCGTCGGCCAGTAAAGATAGCTAAATTCAGAGAATGACAAAAAATCGAAAAATTTGAAAACAATCGAAAATTTTAAATTGCAAGCTTTATTTGAAAAATTCCCTACAACTGCAAAATAAAAAAACTGGAAACTATTTTATTGCCCCTAGAAACTATGTAGTAACATACTAGCAAACCCTATAGGAAGTTCCCTGGCCACTGAATAAAAATTTCAAAAAATTAAAGGAACAAATTGCAACTTTATCAAAAAATTTGTAAAAGATATTATAATGTTGAATAACACTCCAAGGGCAAAAACTGTTTTCAGTAAGATGTTAGCAAACCCTAGATGAGGCTTCTTGCCCCCTGGGCCTGGACAATATGAATAATGACAATAGATGTCAGAAAATTCGAAAAAAACCAAGTTGATTTTAAAAAATTGGTAAAATTGATGAAGTTAAAATGTTTAAAACCACTTCATTACCACTAGAAACTATGCGATAACCTATTATTTAACCCCAGAGGAGATTTTTTGACACCAAAGTCTGGAACAACTCAAAAAATGACAAAAATTTTCAAACAATTTGAAAAAATTAGTATAAATTACCGTGTTTATGATTGGAGTAGCAATCGTTATAGCGCTTAAAGTGGCCGTAAAAAGCAATTAAGTCTTGCAAAGGACCTATATGAAATTTAATAAACCTCAATTTTAGACTGGTCTAGCAAAAAATCCAAAAAATGACGAAAAATTGCTAAAAATTTCATTATTTTAGGCTCAAAAACTCCAAAATGACCTTTTAACCTTGAATTACGGCCTTCCCAGTAGCTTCACCACTCTGAGTACTTGAGGGACTACTAAACGCGGGCCTCTAATGAAAGTTGATGCCCGCTGAGCTTTACCTGTTTATCCCGTTTTGAAAGCTCAAAGTCATGAAAACAGGTGTGAAAACATCTTACAAAAATAAAAAAAAAAGACAGAGCACCAATACAATCCAATTCTTGGATTGTAACAAACACGATGTCCCCAATAAAAGCCGCTATCTCTTCGCGGCTATTAAAAAGCAAGCAAAAACTAGATTCAAGCAGAAACTGGGCCATCAACATTCCAGTGGCTCCTCTAAGTCAGGTGAACACAAAACAAAATTATTATGGGAAGCATGCATAAAACAGGACAATTATGCAGAAAAGATCAAAAACATAGTCAGCAGATTGCCGGAAAATAGCAGCGATAGACGCTTGTGGCCTTCCAGGAATTGAAACAACTAAAGAAACAAGATAGGCAGATTGACCAAAAGTCCTTTAGTAGACCACTAGATTTTTTGGGTTTGATACTTACTGTCAATTTTATGATACACATACGGTCTATAAGGAAAAAAACCTGAAAGAGCATTTTGAAAAATGATTTTCGAAATCGAAAACTCAAGACTAATACTCAAGAATTAGGGCATATAGGTTTGGCACTACTTAGATGCACACTATTGATCTTTAATTAGTAAAAATTCCATAAGTGAGTTCAAAGTCATTTTTTGAGTGAGGTAAATCACGCAATCGACCTAAAATGGCGTCACGCAGACAAATTTTAACTGCAAAGCAATAGAAGTCACTGAAGTCTTTGAAAAATTCAGAGCAAGACGAAAGAAAAATCCGTTCGAATTTAAAAAAATAGGAGCACAATAATAGCCGCCTGGAATTGCTGACGCGGCTATTAAATATATAAAAACAGGGAAACAGTGGATTGAATGGTCTCCTTTCTCTCTCAAAAACAATTAAAATTGATAAAAATCCAAAAAAATTAAAATTAATGAAAATCCAAATAAAATTGATAAAAATCCAACATATTAAAATTGATAAAAATCCAAAACTGATTAAAATTCAATAGAAATTCAACCCAAAGATTTTAACAACAAGAAAAAGAATACAAACCGCACTTCAAAAAACAATAAAATTGTAAATTGGTATATTGCTTTTTCCTATTGCTGAAGATCCAAAAACCACAATTAATTATTAAAAATTTGCGAGAAAAACAAATTTGGACAAAAAAAGTAACTGTAAAAACTAAATTTGTTTCGAAATTTCAACGTAATAAAAAAATCCTAATTTATCAAAAAAATTTTCTCACTGGCACTCGGCCGTTTGAAAACCGAGTCGTAAATAACACGATTATATCAATGATACCTCTCGCTATAGCTATGCATCTTTTAATTACGATAACAGCAGTTTTATGCCTCATTTAAATGAAAACCGCAAGAAAATGAAGCAGCGAGTACATTCACGGATTGTCTTGGTTTCGTTCGTTGCCATCACATATTTGTGTACTTCAATCGCTTTTTTTTCGGTTGTCTCCATTTATAACAGACGACGCCAAAACAGCTTAGAGAACTCTTTAAACAGCTTCCGCTTATCAAAACCCAAAATTCAACATAGCCCTCAAACTATCGGAAAATAGCCGCCATTGACCCGCATGACGCATATTGTTATTTAAACAGAAAAAGAAAAAATAAGAGAGAAATTGACGGAATTTTCTAAGTGTCAAAGGGTTCTTATTTGCCGTGCAAATTTGCAAATTCGGTTAGATTCTTAAATTACACATAGTTCAGCTTTTGAACTTCAGGATATTAAGTACACAACTAATGCCAGCTATAAGTAGCTTTATTGAGCTTTGATAACCTAATGTATTATGACAAATCCTGGACAAATCCTGAATTACAATCCAAAGAATTGAATTAACTAAGGACCCGACCATTAACATTTTAACAGCAAGATCAAGCTAAGATAGACAACAATGTCCTTGACACTATAAGCGCACAAATGCACCAAAATAAACCTAAAAACAATTGTCCAATTATTCTAACGAAATCTGTCATTATCTGGACTAAATGGTCAAAAGAAAACAGAATGGAATTCAAAAATGCAAAGTTTGAAGCTATATGTTTTGATGTAAAAAAGTTAGATCAGTGTAGTGTCCACTTGTATGCAGATGATACAGAAATTACATGCAAATCTCCGGTGAATGATCTTGGTATAGTTATTACTAATAATTTGAAATGGGACAGTCATATCAATCAGCGGCTATCAAAGGCACAACAAAACCTTTTTCTTGAAGAGAAACGTTCCCTTTTCTACAAATACGAGAGTAAAAGTAAGTTTATACAAAAGTTACATTTTATCAATTCTCCTTTACGCGTGAAATGTATGGTTCTCGAATTGGCCAAACTGCAGAAAACTAGAAAAGATGAAAAGACGAGCGCTCAAGTGGGCTTTGAATAAGAAATTTTTTACAGATAGTGACTACAATCAGAGCCTCATTTACAACAATTTGTTGCCAATCAGTTTTCTTTTGGTTCGAAATGATCTTCTTATGCTGAACAAAATTTACAACTGTGATACTGCCCTTAAGTTTGATGATTATTGAAAAGTTTTCAAGGGACCACGCAGTAACCGTTCTGCAGCAAAACAATTCTTGAGGACCAATTTTAAATGGCCGAAGTCAGTCAAATTGGCAGAGTATTTTGTCTTGAGAGTTGTGAAATATGCAAATGTTCTCACCCAGCGAAATGACATCTCAACTTTTGACTGGACATGTCCTACAGTGTTATTTCGGAAACAGCTGAACTCTGTTGAAATTAAAGGCTTTGAACTTTAAATACTATCAATATCCTGTTAATTGGTCCTGTTTTTGTAATTAATTAACAAAGTGATTCCCGCATCGCGGGTACCAAGTCAATTTAATAATAATAATAATAATAAAAAGACAAAAAAACGACAATTTCAAAAAATCAACAGTTCGCTAATAATTTTTAAAAACAAAGAATATAAAAGCAGCCACAACAGACTGAAACAATTATTTCCATAAAGGTAACCCAGATTAACGGCCGATGAGAACTGTCATCAACGACATTAGGTGACAAGAAAGCAATTAGTGCTAGAAATAATAGCAAAACAAAAATTTACCAAAATTTTCTGAAAACTAACAGCGTATAAGTCATAAAAGCTACTAACTGAAACAATTAATTCGATCAACTTAGGCATTCTTAGAAATAGATGAGACCTGTTACTAATCGGATTAAGAGAAGACAACAATGTGAACAAAAACACGCAAAGTTCATAACGCTTCATGAAAACAAATAGTGTCAAAGTAATAGACAGAATTAGCTTTGCAGTGAAACAAAGAAATAATTTAATATAACCTTATTAGCAACCTATGAGAACATTCCTTAATGATATTAAACGATAACACAACTAAAAGTACAGCAAACACTCCCAAAACTGGAACATTCAAAAAATGAAAACCAAGTGTCAAAGTTTGAAAACCAAAAGCCATGAACTCAAACAAATAATTAAGTACCTTTATGCGTCATCAACCAAGGAGACTTCTCAATATCGATTAAAAGAGACAAGACAACAGAAATATTTATAAAAATGGGTAAAAAAATAACTAACATTTTTTGACACTGAAAAGAGTCGAAGTCATAAAAAGCATTAAGAGCCCGAATGCAAGCAAAGGCAAACAGGCGCAATTAGAATTAAATGTATCGATTTAATAGTGAAAAAAATAGCGTTCACGTCAAATATCAAAAACTAGTTCAATTAGCGATTTATCACTGAACTTTAAATATAGTAAAACATCAAGCCTTACATCTACTAGCATTTTCGCTCCCGTTACTGATCCGGTATTAAAATCACCACCCTAATTTGACTACCCGAAAAAAGTGTGAAAAAAACTTTAAAAAAAACTTTAAAAACATAGCATGACAACTCCTGAAACACAACACAAAGAATTGAATGAAACCTTAGAACTAATGTACCTCATCAGCAGATCAATTTAACAATGCCAGCCAAAAAGAAGAACAATCAAAAAGTGAGAAAAACAACCAAGCAAAAACATAATCATTGCTAAAATACCTGAAGCTTTTAAACTGAAGCCTTTAAACTGAGGACCTTTTAAATATACTCATCAACCCACATAAAAGCTTTGAAAGAGGTTTATTGGCAAATAAAAATAGAAAAATTTGAGAAATATGACAAAGACTTAAAAATTAAAAACTTCATAATATTGCATTATTAAAACGTTCAAAAGCACATTTTGTCTCATGAATCTGTCCAGTAACCCAGCTGCAAGACCTAAAAACGTTTCAGCTGCCCGTAAAAATCGATACACTCAGGAAATGACAAAACAATTCAAAAAATTTGAAAACCACTACTTTCCTCAGAACCATTTTGATGTCTCAAGAGGCTATCTAATAACCCAATTTCAAGGCTTAAAAAGATTTATTGCTCAAAAACATCGATAAACCAGAAACATAATTTTCAGGAAAATTTTCAAAAACATCGATAATTTTCAGGAAATTTGAAAAAACAATTCCAAAGAATTGAAACAATTGGTGATTTCAAAAGGCTGACCATTTTATTTTCCCTAGCAACTATGAAGTAAAATACTGGAAACCTTAGATGAGGCTACTTGGCCGATGAGGCAAGAAAAACGGAACAAAAGAAACCTAAAAACTTCAAAATTGCTAATTTTATCAAAAAATTGCAAGTACTCGTGATATTAAAAAGTTGAAAACAATTCCCTTTGCCACAAAAAACTATGCAGTAACCTATTATCAGACCATAGATGAGTTTTCTGACCCCTGAAACTGTAAAACTCAAAATTTACAAAAAAACCTGCCAAAACTAGTATAATTTTTCTAGTTTATATTTGCAGTACCAAAGATAGCTCATGAAGTGGCCACACAAAGTGATTATATCTTACAGCAGACCTTTATCAACTTTGACAATCGTCAGTTCAAGACTGGTCAAACAAAAAATCTCGAAAAGACGAAAAACATGCAAAGTTGCATAGGCTCAAAAACTTGTTGGGCTCAAAAACTCTTAAAAATGGCTTTTTAACCTTGAGTTTAAGCCTTCCCAGCAGCTGCACCACTCTGAACAGTTGCGAGAAAACTAAAGCCAGCTTTGGGCCACTAATGGAACTTAATGCCAACTGGACCTAATATGTTATACATCTTACAAAAAACATAGCAAGAGAAGTACTGAAAGTCTAAAGAATTGTGTGGAAAAATAGAAATACTATATCTGACCAACAGATCACTTGAAAAAACAGGTCGAGTCATAAATACAGAGTCAAAAGTTTCGAGACA
Organism: Convolutriloba macropyga; assembly: GCF_964194025.1. Taxonomy (NCBI): domain Eukaryota; kingdom Metazoa; phylum Xenacoelomorpha; order Acoela; family Convolutidae; genus Convolutriloba; species Convolutriloba macropyga. The sequence continues at coordinate 76,084,603 of NC_134472.1, read as the reverse complement.
CTAAAATAAGCAAACAATGTAATCATTGCTAAAATTCTTGAACCCTTGACGATGAAGGCCAATTTTGACCCCTTTAGTAAACACATTAAACCACGTGGAAGCCTTGAAAGGGGCTCACTGGCCACTGCAGACAAACAAAAATCGAGAAACATGACACATACTATAAAAACTAAAAATCGCAAAATTTATAAAAGTTTCAAAACTTTGCGAAATTACTAAACACAAAACCATTTTTTGTCTGTTAAATCTGTCCAGTAACCCATCTGCAAGACATCTGCACAAAATTTGATTAACCCTTACAGATCGACAAACAATGAAAGGTTGCGCAACATTTGTAATATTGATATTAAAATGTTGAAAAACATTCCATTGCCACCAAAAACTATGCAAAAACCTATTAAGAGACCCCAACTTTCTCGACTAACTTACTCGTAATTAGAAACTATGATACTTGTCATTAATGAAACTAAGTGATAAGTCAACGAAGTGCTCAATTAAAAACTTGCAAAACTCAAACTCCATAAAATTTCAACAAAAAAATTGTTGTCAAATATAGCATTTGCTTTGAACAGTTACTGCTAAATCTTTCAACATAACCCTAAAGAGACCTGTCCTTGATGATATGACCAGACAAAAAAATGTGCAATAATTAATTAGAAGCCAAACTAAAACGTTCGCTGAAATTTTCGAGAAGTACTGTCGAAGTCGTGAGAACCAGTAGCTATTAACTCAAACGTTTAACTATTTCAATTAATGCCACCCTAGCAAACAATAACACCAGTTATCAATGACACTAATTGACAAGACTAGAGAAATTATTTTAAAACGGGGCAAACATGAAATATTCACAAATATTTACTAACATATTGTGTCAGAGTGATAAGAAGCATTAGTTGCCTTTGACAACATATTTGTCAATTTGACATATTGTGTCAAAGTGATAACAAGCATTAGCTGCCTGTTGATAAATTCAAGTAATTGCAAAAAGCACGATTAGAACATACATACACCACATAAAAATCAATCAAGAGAAAAAACACTTGAAACAGAAAGCAAAATCGGCACACGTGACAAAAAAATCTCTCTCAAAAACGAATTTTTTTCAAACAACAACTACTCCACTTTAAAGGCAGTTTCAAAAAATCCTGAAAACCGCTCAATTTTTTGCCCTTCTTAATTCTTCAGCGTGACAAAAATCACCACTCTAATTTGAATCCTCAAGGACGTGAAAACGCCGAGAAAAGTGTGAAGAATTCAACAGAAAAAATAGATCACCATAGCTCATCTTCGATCCCGTCGTGAACAAGACACACCAAACGTCCAAAATACAAACATCGCCGGCAGATTTTGGTTAATAACCGCCGTTTAGGCGCTTGAAGCACATCCGGACTGAATAAAAAGAAGACAAACTGACCAAATTTTTTTCTGTTTCTATGTGTCAAAAATGTTAGGTTCTAAATCTATACTTAATTCAGCTTCTAAACTGAAAGTGTAAAGAATTCAAAAGAAAAAATAGATCACCATAGCTCATCTTCGATCCCGTCGTGAAAAAGACACACCAAACATCCAAAATACAAACATCGCCGGCAGATTTTGGTTAATAACCGCCGTTTAGGCTCTTGAAGCACATCGGGATTGAGGAAAAAAGAAGACAAACTGGCCAATTTTTTTGTGTCAAAAATGTTTTGATTTGGCGTGCAGTTTCCGTTAGTTCTAAAACTATACTTCGTTCAGCTTCTAAACTGAAAGTTAATAAGCTGAATACCAATGTCAGCTAGCAAACACTCTAATGGACTTTGACAACCTAATTCTCAATGACTTAATAACCGGGATCTATTAGTTTATCCTGTTTCTTTCTTTTCTCCTTTGATACTGACAGTATTCATCACATTGCGTAATTCAATGGTTGAAAGAATTTAAGACCCATTCAGTTGAAACAGTGAGTGATGTAAGTCAGAAGTCAAGTGAAAATCAAGACTTATGTAAAAAGATAAACGTGATCAGAAGTTAAAGCGAATTAAAAACATAGCAGGACAAGTTCTGACGTACAATTCAAAAAATTTTCATTGACAAAACAAAAAACTAGACCTAAAACGGACTCTGAGAGAATTGAGAAAACCATGTCTAAAACAATCAGACCAAAAATGTAAAAAAAAGGAAAATCAATGGAAAAATTCAGCATGTGAACAAAAACCATGAGCGAGGAAAATTTTGTTCAAACAAAAAACGAGGCCTAGAATGAACTATGAATGATTCGGAAAGAACATTTTAAAAAAATCAAGTCCAAAAAATCGAAAACAGTAAAAATCAAAGTGAAATTGCCGCATGTGAACAAAAAACCACTAGCGAGAAATCAGGACAGCGTTTTCTCATTCTACTAAAATCAGAAATCGCTCCACTTCCTGTTTCGACGTGACCAAAATCACTAATCCAATTTGACTTCAAAAATCATGAAAATGTGTGAACAGAACTGGAAAACATGGCAAGACACGTCCTGACGATTAAAAAAAAACATATCTGGCAGATTGCCAGTAAATAGCCGCAATACCTTTGTAGATCTCGTCTAAAAAAACAGACCAAAAAAATGAGACTTTCATTGAAGGCTGAGATGTTATATTTTGATTACGAATCTGTTCATTATTGCTGCCTCTATTAGCTGCCCTCAAATAACCTTCATTTAGAGTGACACATATTCACTTGGACTTGCCTCTTTGAACTAAAGTAAATTAAAGTCAATTTCAAAGTGAGGAAGTCATTTTTGAGAGTGAGGTAAGTCAAGTGGAAACAAAAACTTAATAACGTAAATGAACAAAAAAACTAGCTCAATTGAGGGTGAAAAATGACGTCACACATGCAATTCAGCTGAAAATCAATGAACGAATAAACAAAAAGCAGATTAAAAGTGGTTGTGGCGTCATATAGTCGTAACAAAATCTTGACGAAATAAAAACCAAGAGAAGGCCAATAATAGCCCCAGCTATCGCTGTGTGGCTATTAAAAATTATAGCAGAACATGTCTTGACATACAATTCAAAGAATTTTTATCGACTAAACAAAAAACTAGACCTAGAGCGGAATATGAATGAATTGGGAAAACCATTTCTAAAAAAATCAGACTAAAAAAGTATAAACATAGCCAGCAGATTTCCGGAAAACAGCCTTGATAGAAGCTTTTAGCCTTCCATGAATTGGAACAACTCAAGAAATCAGATAGAGATTGACAACCAGTCGTTTAATAAACCCCTAGACTTCTTTGGCTAGATTCGGACTGTCATTTTTGAGACATTTACGCTGTATAAGGAAAAAGCCCATATAGAGGGCCCCATAATTATGAAAGAGCCCCTTTTTCATAATTATTATTCGAAATCAAAACTCTAATACTCAAGAATTAGGGCATATACGGTTGGCAATACTTAGATGCATACTACTGACCTTTAACTAGTAAATTTTCATAAAATTCAAACTTCATTAAGTGGGTTCAGAAGTCAATTTTTAGTGATGTAAGTCATGCAATTGACGTAAAAGCAGAACAAATGACGTCACGCACACAAATTTTAACTGCGAAGCAGTAGAATTCACTGAAGTCATTGAAAAAGTCAATTCCAAGAATCATTGACGGAGACGACGAATTAAAAAAAAACCACGATGTCCCCAATAATAGTCGCTATCGCTTCGCGGCTATTAAAAAACAGAAAATCAATGTCAAAATGCCGCATGTGAACAAAAAACCACTGGCGAGAAATATAAACTTGGTTCCAGCAAACAACTAGACCTAGAATGAACTATGAATGAATTGGCAAAAAAAATTAAAAATCGATCACAAAAATCGAAAATAGTAAAAAAAAAAATAGAAATCCAATTGCTGCATGTTAACAAAACAACCACTAGCGAGAAAGCAAGTTTCTTCAAACACCCTTTTCTCCTATTTTAAATATAGTGGAAAACTTTTACACCACAAAAGCACGCGCTTTTCGCTCATCTTCTTGTTTAGGCGTGACCAAAATCACTAATCCAATTTGACTTCAAAAATCATGAAAAATGTGTGAACAGATCTTAAAAAAAAGACAGCGCCCCATTAAAATTTAAATTCTTTGAATGGTTAAAGAATACCGCCGTTAAAAATACAAATAATAGCCGTTGAAAGGCTGACTGCGGCTATTAACAAAATTATAAAGCAACGTGACAACGAGCTAGTGGTTTAAGGGTTAGAATGAGAGCAGGGTCAAAACCACCAGACATAACCGACTAACATCGGGCGAATCGCTCTCAAACAACCGGCGAGCGGTTGGTTTTGTCAGTAACTAGCCACGGTTTAGTGAAGTTAGCTTTAGCTTGATTCGACTCTGCAACTTTTAGTTCTCTAGCCTTGTTAGAAAATAAGTCAGATAAAAAACTGAAATTTTAAAAATTTGCGATTCAGCAAATTTAAAAAAAAAGCTTCCCGATTTCGCAGTGAAAATGTTCAAAACTATTTTTTGTCTCCGCAGTTATGTCAAGTAACCCATCTGCAAGACTTGAAAAACTTCGTTGGCCAGTAATGATCGCTCAACTCAAAAAAGGACAAAAATATTTAATAATTTTACAAACAATTGAAAATTTTAACAAAGTCTTGCAAAAAATCATGATACTAAAATCTTCAAAACCATTTCAATGTCTTAAGAGACTATCCAGCAACCCTATTTCAAGCTTTAAACAGTCTCACTGGCTCATAAAGATCCATAAACTTGCCGTATGATAATAATTTTCCAAAAATTTGAAAAAAAAATGAATTTGATCACAAATGCTAGAGCTGGAGTCATTAAAAAATTGATAACCATTCCATCAACTCTAGAAACTATGCGACAACTTATTATCAAACCATTATAATCACTAACTTAACATCGAACCCTTATCATCAAATTATCATCAAACCCTTAAGGACGTTTTCTGGCCCCTGCGTCCGGAAAGACGTCAAGAATGAAAAATAAATATCAAAAAAATTGAAAAATTTCCACTTTTTGTCAAAAAATGCTAAAATTTGTGATGTTAAAATGTTGAAACTATTCCACTACCACTAGAAGCCATGCAGTAAGCTAATACAAAACACTAGAGGAGTTTCCTTGACACCTACGGCTGAAACAACTCAAAAAAAGACAAACATTTTCAAAAAGCTTGAAAAAATTGTTAAAAATCAGTATAAAACTTCTTGTTCTTAGCGATCGGTTGATCGAACGTAGCCACGGTGGGGGATGTGTCTACCGGGGGGTTGATGGGTAGGGCAACAGTGGGGTGGGGGGAACAGCGCGGTTCGGGGTCGGCAATAGTAGGGGGGTCAACAGTGGCGGTGTCTTCAACCTCTAAGAACCACCCTTCACACCATATCAATAAGTCTACCAAACAATTTGAGCTGAAACAGAGCTGAAAGGCTCTAAGAGCACTTAATGCCCGCTGGGCGCTACCTGTTTATCCCGTTTTTGAGGACGAAAAGTCAAAAGCGTCAGACAAAAATTTGGTCAAGCGAAAAATCGCAATAAAAAAGACCGACAGGACTAATATAATTGCTACAAACACTTTGAAGCAATTAAAAACTGCCCAATGCCCTACGATTTTCGGTCTCCTCAACAGTTTCGCAGCATCGGTGAATCTTTTATTTGGAAACTAGCAAGGCGTAAGGATAAAAGAGAGGTGCTCAGCGATTTCATGCCCTCCGAACTTCACCTGCATCTCGTATTTGAGGATGAGAAGTTAAAATGGCCAGACGAAAAATTGGTAAAGCAAAAAATTGCATTAAAAAATATCACAGGGCTATAATTTCTACAAACTTTGCTTTGGAGCAATTAATAATTTTACCTCTGTGTCGTGGTTGAGGTTCCAGATGTCGAGTCGTCCGGTTGTGAGAGCGGTGCAGAATGTGGCTGGATGCGTTGGACACCACCTGGCCTCAGTGACGTACTCTCCTAGACCCTCTAAAGAGTGCAGGGCACGACCAGGAGTCTAAAACATAACAGAAAGGATAGCCACAATAGTCTGGGAACTTAGAAATCATACGAGTGCCACTTAATCATATATAGGGCGTGTTTATAACCTAATTGGTATCACTCCACTATAAATATACTTCTATGGACATATTTATTTCAGAGAAATTATTCAGTCTTGTTTTTCTTTTTTTAAAATTTCATGCATGGTTATCGATAGCAATTTAAAAATAGGTTAATGAGTCATACATCAATATAGGGTCACAGGAATTCTAATAAACTTAAACCGGCTAAAATTAAGTTTCAGTGTTTTTAGATCCACCAGAACGCAATCATGTTTTCCTAGTTTTTATTGTAAAGCCAGTTCCTGTCTATAGCTAGTTCCTGTCTAATTTATTCATAGTGAATTAATTCCGAGCAAATATACCGTCAAGCTTCACATGTCTCAAACTGCAGTAATAACATCAAACATAGCCGGCAGATTGCCGGAATAGCTGCGAAAGAATAGACCTGCGTGCCATATAAAAGAGATAGAAACAGATACAAATGTAAATTGAAAAAAATCGACGCCGCTCAAAAAACTAGGCTAAAAAACATTCACCGATGAATTAATAAAGCTTGTTAAAATTCATTCCACAGATGCCTCTTACTAAGGACCTTTACTGCACATATGAGTTCCTTTGACCTTAAACAAATTCAAATTAAACTTAAGTCTTAAAGTGCAAAAGTCATTTTATTGAGTGAGGTAAGTCACGTATGATCAAAATCTAATCACGCAAATAACCTAGAAACGTTTGCTAAAGCGAGTATGAGAAATGACGTAACGCGCGCAAATGCCGTTAGTGAGAGGAAGAAGTCATTCAGAAAATTTGACTTTTTCAGCTTTGCTGTGTGAACAAATGTAAAACGAAAAAAGAGCGTCAGACGACGAAACAAAAAAAAACCAAGAGCACCGCAATATAGCTACGCTCAGCTTACAGCTTCGCAGCTATAAAAAATTATCCAGCTTGGAAATTGCATCAGTTTGTTATTGCAATCAAACTGAAAAATTAATTCAGTTTTTATTCAAAAATTAATTCAAAAATTAATGAGCAACATCTGAAATTGCTCATTCGTTCACGAGATAATTAATGTGTTCATTTTAGCTTTCATTAACTGCTTTAACTCAACTTCTAATTCACATACTGAATTAGAAAGCGACAGACCATTACTCAACACAAAATTCTCACAAAGCAAACGATATATTTCAAAAAAAACAAATTCATCATTTGGTTGAAACATTCCAATACAGGTCAACGTCTGAATTAAAAAAATATTGGCTCATCATACACAAATGTAGTTAACATGATTTGCCTGCTGTTGGCGTTTTGTTCATACATCCATATTTAAAATGCGTATTAATTGTTTGCTCTGATTTATTACACAATTTTTAATAATCATGTACGTTCATTACACAAAGACAGGTCTATTTGGCAAGGACGCCTTGTAGATCAACACAGTGTTTGCAGTGTGATGAAAATTAATATTCGAAGCAAATAAAGTGGAATTAGATTGAAGATCAATTAAATCTATTCGTGATTGATTCCCTTTCTCACTTTCAACCACCGCCATATCTCATATCTTCATACTAAAATATTTATCTACAAGTTTCAACAGCTTTGCAAAAATAAAAACAAAAATTAATTGCCATACTTATAGCACGAAAATGTTTGCTGCTGAATTGTTTTGATTCACTCGAGTAGTTGTTTTGATTCTGCTATTTAAAGAGAGAGGAACGGTCTAGCAACGCCTAAAAGCCAAGACAAGATCTGGACTTCTGAAACCTATCAAGATTACCCACCTCTTTGCAAACGCCAATGTTCAAAATTCATCAAATCGACAAGGCGTCGACCTGATACAATGTCATCCATATATGCTGGTTTAACCATTTTTCTACTATTCTATTTTTACTTGACATACTACTAATCGTATGACAACGTTAGTGATAGAAGGTTAAGATTAAGTATAAAAGCTGCGTAATGTTTTCAGCCATTCTGTGTTCACAAGAGTTAATATTGCAACACAACAAAGAAGAATTTATTTGATTGGCCACTGTTTTGATGAGCACCCAAAACTGTCTCCTTATATTTGGAAAAGGCTATAGCCTGAAATATAACCAATATTTGTGGTTAAATATGGCCATGCCTCATCAGATGACTACAGTTGATATAAAATTATCACAATCAAAAATGAGATTAGAATAACCCGGTTAAAATTGATAAACACGCTTTTAATACGAAATGCCAACTTGTAATTGGTCCGTTGAACACAAAAGATGAAGTGAAGAGATCGGCTATTGTGGTATTGTTTATCTTTGTATTGAGAAAAACATCACGTAGCCATATAAATTGCAGGCCATTTTTTTCAGAGGCGACTAAGTTTTATCCTCAGTTCAAAAATTACCGACAAATTGCCAAAAACAGAGACATCACTGCTCTGAACTGTGTTGCGACTGAACCATACATATCCAGAACTACAAATAATTTTATATTAATAGTTTGTGTGTCTGTAAATTGTCCATAAAGCGTAGGCAAATATAATGAACTAAAATTTTCAACAATGAAAAATTTCGTGAATATTTGTTTACAGCCAATGAGCAGAAAGCCGACAAAAATTGACCACCTTTTCAAAGTGTTCAAAAGTGCAATGTGCAATTTGAAGTTCAATTTTTTTCTTTTCACATTACAAAATAGGTTACTAAATTAGACGTCAATGGATGTGAACAAACATCACTCAACCATAAACGACTAACGCCGAGTCGAGCGAATTGCACTCAAACGACTGACGAGGGGTCGACAACAAACTTAGAGGCAGAGGTCCGAACTCAGCACTTCCCAATAGGACCTCCAAATCATCTAAATATACCTCCTTAGCAGTTTTGGTTACTAAACAGAGATTTAATGACCTCATTTACCGGTTTATAACATTTTTGAAGACGAAAATTGAATGGTCATAGAAAAAATTGATCGAATGAACAATTGCATAAAAAAGATTAATCGGTACCCAATAATTTCAAAAACTATGTTTGAGAGCAATAAATAACTGCTCTGCATTCTGTTAACCTGATAACATAACATATGTACTAATCAATCAACTATAAATTTGATCATACCATTTCATTTGACTGAGCTCTTTTGACGTCAGCCGCACATCCGAAGCGCTCTAATCTATTGCAACCTGCTTCAGACGGGGTGGTAGCTAAATTCACCAGGTGGAGCTTCAAATGACGTCAGAGGAGGTTATTTTATACCACTATAAAACTAATATATTTTTAAATTAAATCAATTTTGGAGCAATTTTCATTTGACTTTTAGTAGTGAATTGCGGCCACTTGAGTTCAGCTGCTGACAGTTGTGAGCTAGAAAGAAATTTAGATCATTCAGGGCTCAAAGGAACTTGAAAAGTTAAAACGGTCGAGCGAATTAATTGCTTCAAACTTTGAGAAAAACTAACATGCATTTAGTTTGCAAACAAAAACCGACAAACGGCCGACAAGTTGCTCTCAAAGGACAGGTGATAAATTTTTTTCGCTGCAGCCTTGATAAATTCTTGTTCATGGGTGCCAAAACTGACGCCCAGGGTGAGATTCGAACTCTCGAACTCCGGAGTCCTAGACAGAACAAATCGTCCTTCAACTATCAGGTCTTTGTGCTGTCCTATGATACAATCACTTTTAGTTTAGCAACAGACTTTACGTCGAAGTGAAAGCAATTGAGATCACTGGAAAGCAGAAGCGTGAGAAAGTCAACTCGAGAAGTCAAAGAATTTTCTATAACAAAAGCGCAAAAACGATCAATCAAAAACTTTGGCATAAAAAACTACAAAAGCAGCTTCAAACTTCGTTCGGGAGCAATTAAAATTGAATGATTATGCAACCAAAAACAACCCTATCGTTATAAAGCAACACAAATATTGTATCTGGAGATTCACAAACACGCAAAAAATTTTTTTAGCATCTTTGAGAAATTTCAAAAGATGACCGCTTGATAAGCTAAAAATTAGAGGTATAAATACGACCGACTAACTTCAGGACATTGCTCTTGAGCGACCCGCGACCAATTAGTATTAATAGTAAACAACTTGAGCGTAAGAAGGCTAGCATTAGGGGGTGTATTGGGGTGCCTGATTGAAGCAGGAGTTGGGAGGGGAGTTGGGGCCTGAGTGGGGATTGCAGCGAGAGTGAGGGGGAGCTGAGCGCAGCCTCGAGGAGCTGAGAGTTAAGCAAGCTGGTTTAGGGGTAGACGAAGGGGTAGTGGGGTGGAAACAAAAGCGTCCATACATGCCAAAAACTGCGCTTTACACTGATTTATATCGTCTCAGCATCTTTGTAGAATTGTACACCTAGAGACCAGTAGAGATCTAGGGGAAGAGCACAGCTACTTAATGCCCTCCAATCATGACATGTTTATCCCGTTTTTGAAGACGAAGAGCAAAAAGGCCCAAAAAGACCACAGTGCTAATATAATTGCTTCAAACTTAGTTTGAGAGCATTTACGTATTTGAGTTCAGTTTCAGTTCAGCTGTTGCAGCGAAATACCTCTTCCTATCTATGAAATGAACATGAAATATAGAAGCCAGCAACATAAAACTCGTCAATAACCACGCTAACACATTGAGAAGTTCATGAAAACTACCTCCGCAAAATCTTTCAAAAAAACAGGAAGCTTTAAACATATCCAAGCATCACTGACTACAGGCCGAGAAACTCCTGTCAAACAACCGATCAGTGGGAGGTGTTTCAGGCTTCACATTCAGCAGTCTTCAAATGCTTAAGTCATTGTTATAGATCACTTTGTTATTTGTCAATTTGTTTCGTTTCATTTGAGTACAGAAACTACGATCCGGGTACCTCTGTTTCACTTTCTTTCAGATTACGCAGAAAACAAGAATTAAAGAGGCAAAAGGCACTCAACAAATCAGAGATGTCAGACAAAAATCGGTAGGCGAATAATCTCGAAGAGACGTACAATGGGGTTAAAAAAGTTGCTACAATTTTTTGTTTGAGATCAAATAAATTTGAAGCAACAAAATTTGACAAATCGCAGTCAAGACCGTTAAACTTCACTTAGAGAACTTGGAGGAAATAGTTTTGATGCGCATGATACAACAGCTTCAATAAATATAAACTTGGCAACTTGTTTATCACTTTTTGTAATGAAAAAAACACGAGGAGCAACAGCAGCCGCATCTATCTCGCAGTTATGTTTCTCTTTGTTTTATTGACATTTCATAACTTCCAATCGACTGTCTCTCACAATTGTGATGTTTTCAATTAGGCATTATTCCCAGCCGAGGCAAACAGGGAACATTAACAGACAAGTCATTACAAATAATGAGCAAACAGGAAAAATTATTAATTATTACTACTAGTTGTGGCAGTTATAAATTTGTCAAGTTGTCTCTTTTCCTCTCTCAATATCCATTCTAACTATTCTCTGCTCCTCTGCAGATATGACGCTGATGTTCTCGAGCTCGTTACTTTAGTCTTGTTTAACAAATATGCAGTATGGCAAATTGAGCTAGCGTCAGAGCGTATCAACAAAACAAAGCTTGTTTTGATAGTGAATGAAATGAAATGACGCCAAATAAGGTTAATATCTCAAAGGGAAAAATTAATTAAAAACATTCAATAAAAACAGCAAACACCAGATTAGACAAAAGAACATAACTTGTCTTTATTCCCCATATATTGCAATTACTGCTCACAAATTAAAAAGATTAGAATACATTTTATTGGCTAACTACTCTAACAATAACTCAAATAACCACATTTCCGAAACTTACTAAGCTTAACTCTATTTCTTCGCCTTATAGCATTGTATTTTGCTAGATATACTTCACATAAATAAATCTGCTAATTTTAACAATTCTGCGACATTTTTAAAATTTATTCGAGTTAATATCGCTATGAAGAGTGTAAGTTACGAATTTTTTCGTAAAGAGTTGCAGTTTTAATACGACCTGTGTTCGCTCATTCAATCTCTCAATCTTTTGTTGTTATGTTTTATGTCTCGATGATGAAAGTTGAAAAGACAGAGAGAGAGAGAGAGAGAGAGAAAAAGAAAGAGAGCGGAGCTATTTAGTATTTGGGGAGCAATATTAAAGAGAGGCTATCAAAATAAATGAGGGGATCAATTTTTAATAGAAACATTAGCAGGCTGTGATTAAATTAGGAGCGAAAAAAGAATTTTAATTTTGATACTTTTTACTAGTCGAGAGAGCGAGAGAGAGAGGCGAGAGAGGGGGGAGAGAGAAGAGAAGATGGATAAAGATTATGTGCTTTATTGTCAAGTGGAGGCAAAAGCAAGGGAGTGAGTAGGATCATTGTCTTAATTATTCAATTCCCACTGCCAATAAAACCAAATCCTTTCCTCATACTCTTTCCTTCCTTACTCTTCATTCTCATACTCTTTCCTTATCATTCCTCTACTCACACTTGTATTACACACTATCCTCTACTGTATCTGTTTACCTAAATATCTATCTTCCTATCTAGAGCTAGCTAACATGTCCTCATAACTAAATATAACATCATATTATCTTTTCTGTATTTCAATCCCTTTCTTCATGTTGTCTTAAATCATTTTATCACTTCTCTTTTTACTCTCAATTGTTACATTTCTCGCAAAGATTTTTTCAGCTCAGTAAAAATAACTTCGATTAAAATATTTCTGTTACTCCTTTTTAACCTATTTTAGAAGCGCCAATACAAAATACAAAGCCATAGTATTAATTTGGAACTATTGATCTGTTTAATTGAAATCAATTAATTTAGCAATTAATTCAACACCTGATGCAACAAATTCAAATCAAAATTTGTTGACAAACAAACAAACAAATTTACGTAATAAAAACAAGCCAAGCTTTAATTAAAGTCATTTTCGCAATTTTCTCAAAAGCAAAGCGCAGCTTAAATTTTTTTTGAAAAAATTGTCACATTTATCTGCGTATCGCTTTATAGCATAACTTGAGCAATTTCTTTTGGCTATAATCCCCAATCAAATAATTGACAGCAATATTGCCCAATCAAGGTATCCGGACCAATTAAACCAAATCCTCATTTCATCCCTGTAAATCCCAAAATCCAATCAATTTAAGAAATGACAGCCCTCGCGCCCTCCAACACGCCTCCTTTACCTCTTCAGAAAAACAACAATAACAACAATCGCCAACAGCAAACAAACAACCAAAGTCAAATAAACAACGTCAAACAAGAATCTTTATCACCTTCTTCAGTAAGGCCACCAATAATACCACAGTCCAATGAAGAACCGCCAGTTGTAACTTCGTTACCCCAACTAATCAATCAATTCTGCTACCCTTCTCAAATTAAAAATTTCTCAGCCAACTCCAGTCCTCCCAGTACTTTATCCGGCTTCAATTCTCCAATCAATTGCCTACCTTTAAACTCACTTTTGGAACAACATCATCAGTTAGCAACGCCACCATACCCTCTGGCCTCAACTGGATCTATACATAACTTTACCAACACAGCCAACGCTCCTCAAAACATTCCACAGTTCCAAACATCCTCCAATTCTTTCCAAAAACCCTCAAATATTTTGTCCCAATCACCTTTGAATTTAAAAACATCGCCTGTCGGTCAAATTAGTCCCAACACTGGCACTTCCAACTCAACCAATCCATCTCCGAAACTCAACCCGGGAAATAACTTCAGCAGAGAGCTTCTTGAAATGTTCTACAACTACAGTACTTACAGATATGGTCCCCAATTCACCCCGGGTTTTCCTAATATGGGCACTAACTTGGATGGTGCGGGTCAATTTGGGGCAGTAGGCGGTGGTGGTGGTGGTACTGTTGGCAACTACCCATTACAGCAACACACTGTGCTCCCTCAAATCCACCAATGGGCAGGCTCTAATCCTGTACTGGGCAACCAATCAGAGAGCTTCGAGGGTAACGATTAAAACAATTTTCAAAAACTGCGAAATTTGACATTCTTTCTCTAAAACTTTCAAGTTCTATTGAAAAATTAACGTACAGACTTCTCTTTACAAAGTGGTGAAATGGTAAATTAATTCTCTACAAATTGCTGGTGCTTTCTTTCAAAGCGTAAAATACGGTATCATATTTAAATTTCACAAAAATTGTTTTGCATTTTTAGGCCAAGAAGACGAGACGTCAGTGAAGAGACCAAACTCAAATGGCGACAACAGATACACAATTGAGAAACTTCTCGACACTTCCTCTACCAGTCCCACTTCAAACACAACAACACCAACTACAAAAGACAAACAGAAAAAGACACCCCCTCACTCAATCAACAGCCAGAAACCCAGCACAAATTTGAACAACCCAGGTTCCAGGGCCAAAAAGGGCAAAGACAGCCAGTCTCTGTCTCAAGTTCAACCAACGGGCAACATTCCAGCAAACGATCTGGGCTCTTTTCCAGGAGGCAATGCTCTGTTTCAAAGTCAGCAAGCGGCCGCGGCCAGTCTTATGTTAACCCAACACGCACAAGCGGCTCTGATGCGTCAATGGCAACAAAGTCACATGATAAACTTCACTCAAACAAAGGACACAGACCACTTCTTAGGTCAGTTTCAATGCAAGACAAATGCTCAAGCCTTCTCCAAAAATGGTTATCGCAATTCAATGGGTGTCACCCTTTAAGCTCGATTTTATTCCATTAGCTGCCATTTAAGTACAAAATTTTGTGTACTATACTAGAAACGTTAACATAGCATTATCATTTGCGCCAAAACGAGAGTTCCAAAATGGAAGTAATTTTAAATTTTAGATAATCTCGATTTCTAGAAATTTTTTAAAGCGGCACCATTTTCGCTTTGCCAAGTTCTAGCTGAATTCCACTTGATGGATGGTTTATTGGATCTAGATAACATTTTTTAGCAAATGTTCTTAGCTCTTCTCTTCCTTTCTATGCTGGAACTATTTTTAGATTCTGATTAAACATAAACCGACTAATGTCAGAAGAATTGCTCTCGAAAGACAGGCGGATAGAAAAAAATTATCCCGGCCGGGATTCGAACCATTGCCGTCCCGATCCATACCCACATGCACTGACCACTCGGCTATCAGGCCCAAAAGACAAACACGTTTACAATAATTGCTATGAACTTCGTTCAGGAGCAATTAAGCAGAAAATATCTTTTCTTTTAGATTCCAATCTACGTAGTCGATCATCAACACAGAGTACAAAAGAGAGTCCCACAGACTCCTCCTCCCTCCGGAGTCTGGAACAATTTGGATCATCACTCAACACAGACTTGACTTCACCTCTGGATGATCAACACCTCAACGCCACCGGAAATGGAGGACCTCCACCTTCCCTACTCAGTTCTAGTCCAGTATCTGCAAACCCAGCAGATCTAAACCCCTTCGGAGGTATTGCTTGTCCCAAACTTTGTCGATTACTTTGATAGTATGTAATATTTGTAAATAACAAAAACAGCAACCAATGCGATTGGGCAATATTTGCAGGCCGCATCCTATTATTTTGAGAATTCGGTACCGGCGTTCAGCAGATATGTCATTTTGCATGTCAGCTTTCAACTTCTATTTATATCTCTGCCTTTAATCCTCATGTTTTAAATCAATATAGACTTGGATTAAATTTAGTTAGTTAGGATTAATCTACGGCCTTTATTCTTGTTGCTCTGATTTAAAGATAAATCGCAAGAGTAAATGTTGCATCACAAAATGTCCTACAATTCCAAATTAGAGACAAATGTAAGTGTCATCGGCAACTGGGTCAGCAATGAAATCAGACAGCCATTATTGAAAAATAGGGCAGGAACTGAACTAAACTGGGGTTTTGCTAACAATGGTTAAAAAGAACATCAAATGCTGTTATCACCTTCTAACCATAATTACACCAGGAGTGAAGTTACAGTTGAGAACGGATTTTTTCTGCTAGCGCCCCCCCCCCCCAGCCCTATATAGCCGTTAAATTTGCACCCCCCCCCCCCCCAAAAATCTAAGCTTTCGTGAATTGTAAGAGCGATATTTGCGTTTCATTGAAACAAGAGTGTCTAGATTGAAGGCACTTTTAGAATAGTTTCCTTGAAAATTTTTTAAAAATCAAGCCCTTATTGTAGCCGATAACACCAAAAATGATATAATACAGAAATTTTTATCGATGAATTTTGGTTGAATACGTAATACTTTCAAAACATAGCAGTGCTAGCTTTTAGTAAATGCATATTGTTCAGATCTGTTCACGTATAAGATGGGGGGTATAAGGTGGGGGGGGGGGGGGGGGGGGGCGCTAGCAGAAAAGATCCAATTTCTAGAAAAACTTGGCTGTTGAACTTCTCATGAGGCCTTCAAATTACATAATACACTATTAGTACCTAGAATGAATATTTTTACAATTCAAACGTGGGGAATGTTAATAGCGAAGACAATTCGACTTTAAAACTTCAATCGCTTGAGGCTAGCAATTCTATGTTGTCTTTACAGATACTCCATCTCTGTCAGCAGCAGGGGGAGGGGGTGGTGTGGGTAACAATAAGAAACACACTCGACCCACTTTCTCTGGCCACCAAATATTTGCACTGGAGAAGACGTTCGAGCAGACCAAGTACCTCGCTGGACCAGAGAGAGCCAGACTCGCTTTCGCACTTGGTATGAGCGAGAGTCAGGTCAAGGTACATACAAAACTATTTCAACTGCGACATTTAAAAAATCCATACAGTTATCTCAAGTTAAAACGATATCACTTAACTCCAAAAAACTTTCCGCATGGGAATCTTTCATAAAAAAACGGAGAAATTAGAAAAGCTTTGAATTCTGTCCTTATTCCCATTCCCGGCTGTTTAACAGAATTTTCTTCAAAAATTCCTTTTGGTATCAGCATAATAGATGTCAGTTTCTTTAATAATCGGCGAAAATGAACTTTACGTCTAAATAAAAGTTTCACTTCCAGGTATGGTTCCAAAACAGACGTACAAAATGGCGCAAGAAGCACGCGGCCGAAGTGGCCTCTAACAGATTCAAAATGGCCGCCTCCATGGGCAACAACAATGGCAGCGATCATACAGGTGTAGGCTCTTTGGCCAATTCGGATGGTTGCACTTTGAACCTCTCATTGGGAGGATCTGGCGATGATCTAGATGAATGTCTATACAGTGACTCTGAATGATTCTAATAATTCAACGTGCAAATTATTCAACATCTTCATTCATAAAAGAATTAGTCATCGATTCGTAAAATTTTGTATATAATGCTTTTGAATACACAACTGTATGTTTTGATAAATTTAATAATTTAGCATCGTTTTATTTCACGAATGGCATTTCTCCGATATGTAAAATCCGTAAGCATATAAACTGGAAATTACTCAACTTTCGAAAGTACCTACTTGCCTGATGAACATCATCACAAATACTACTTGTCCGATAACCAAAAGCGACCTGACGTCGCAAAATGCTGTACTCAACTTCATATCTCGAACTCTAAAGGCATCATTCAAAAATATTACATGATTAAACGTAACTACTGACAGATTGTCTGAACTAGCAGCCCAATACACCCATAAGCAAAGCAACATCAAAGGTCACTGAGCCGAGCAAATATAGATCGATCTATAAGTCAGTGAGGTTTCTTCTTTCACGTTTAGAAAAATATCATTCAAAAAAAAGCTTTAAGTCTTTAGTTTGCATTGCTTCCAACATTGAGCTTAACAGTTTCACACCGCTTTTAATATGTTCACACCGCTAAAAAAGATAAGCCCTCAATCGTTGGTCTTTCGGGTATATGCGCATAACCTATTTGCAAGTTATTTGACGGTAATTTCCAAAAACAAGCGGGGAGGGGCAAGTCTGAGGTCTTTCCATACATTTATTCTCTTTTTTATCCGCAAACCAAAAACTTGTCTGCAACAGGTGCTTTGATATTTTGGCTTCAGAAATCAGCCGAATAAGCAGTCATTCAGAACACAAAAACGACATTACGTCGGAAATAAAACATTCAAACGACTTCGAAAAGCGAACTTTAAACGCATCAATAAAATATACTACGTCATTAGAGAGATTGTCAGAACTTGTAGCCCAATTCATCCATAAGGACAGATCACTGAGCCGAGCAAATATAGATCGATCTATATGTCAGCAAGGTTTCTTCTTTCATGTTGAGAAAATAATAATCAAAAAGCTTTAAGTCTTTAATTTGATTTTTTTTTAAATTGGGCTTAACCATTTCCAGAGTTACTGTTTAAAAAATAGAGTTACAAACTTGGCAAGGCCAAGTTTTTAAAATTGCCATTACTCGTCCCCCTTCAATTTCTCCCAAAGCGTGCATTCAAAATATGTTCACATAGCAAAAAATTAGACCTATACCGTTGGTTTTTCAAGTATATGCATATAACCTATTTGAAAGTTACTTGACGGTAAATTCCAAAAGAAGTGCGGAGGGGCAAGTTAAGGTCTTTCCAAATAGATGCTCTTTTTTATCCACAACCCAACAACTTTTCTGCATCAATAGCTTTGTAATTCTGGGGTCAGAAACCGGCTGAACAGGCATTCATTAAGTTCACAAAAAAAGACATTACGTCTGAAATGAAAGTTGTACTCAACTCCATATCGCGAACTCTAAGAGCATCATTAAAATATTCCTACATCATTGCAAATAACTACTATCAGAACTAGTAGCCCAATTCACTCATAAGCAAAGCGACATCAAAGATCACTGAGCCGGGCTAACATAGATCGACCTATATGACAGTGGGTTTTCTTGTTTCAAAGTTAGAAAAAAATCAAAAAGTCTTTATTTAGCAGCCAGCATACAATTTAAAATTAAATTGCCAAATTATCAGTGCTTATCCTATCCTCAATCCGAGCAACAAAAAGGTTTTTTCAAAACTGCAATTTTGCTATTCTTTCAGTGTGAAAACGATTAAAATTAAATTAATTAGCCTAAACGTCTCTAAAAATTGATTTAACTATTTATTGTGGAGTAATTTTTGAGAAAAACTTAATCGTTTTTGTCAATTGCTACTCCTTATCCACCTGTCTATGGCTCCAAAAGTCTATTCAAACTATCTTCAGACAGCTAAAAAATTGGTAAACCCTGGCAGTTACGTTTTGAAGATATATGCGAATAACCTACTTGCAAGGGGATTTGACTGAAAATCGCAAACCTTCCCGAAAATTTAATCTTTTTTTATCCGCCAAATAGCAACTTGTCTACAAGATCTCTTTCTTCTGCCTTCAGAAAACATAGCCGGCAAATAGTCGAAAAATAGCCGCCGTTGACACGCTTGACGCAAATTGGGATTGAAACAGAAAAAAAATGAATCCCAGCCAAAAAGACAATCTCAAAATTTGAGATACTAAAATAGTCAAACATACTCAACAAAAAAAGTATTCATTGCTTAAACGCTTGAAGCTTTTACCCTGAAATTTTAAAAATGCCTTAACCAACCTTTACAAACCTCAGTTTTGACTGGTCCAAAAAAGCGAAAAAAAGACAAAAAAACGCGGAAAATTGCAACCTTTTGGGCTTAAGAACTCCTAAAAATGACCTTTTCACCTTGAAATACGGCCTTCTTCCCAGTAGCTTCACCACTCAAAGCACTTGAAGGACTACTAAGGGCGTCTAATGAAACTTGATGACCACTGAGCTTTACCTGTTTATCCCGTTTTGAAAGCTCAAAGTCATGAAAAAAAGGTGTGAAAAGATCTTATAAAAATAAAAAAAACATAGCAGGACAAGCCCTGACGTACAATTCAAAGAATTTTCACTGACTATACAAAAAACAAGACCTAGAACGAACGATGAGTAAATTGAAAAAAACCATTTTTAAAAAAATTAGGTTAAAAACCAGACCTAGATTGGACCATGACTGGATTGGGAAACCCATTTAGAAAAAAACCCAATCCAAAAATCGAAAAAACAGTAAGAATCAAAGTGAAATTGGCGAATGTGAACAAAAAAACCACTAGCGAGAAAGCGAATTTTTGTTCAAACACCGTTTTCACACTCTACTTTAAAATTAGAGCGAAAAAAAATCACGTCGCAAAACCACTCGCTATTTTGACCTACTTCGTGTTTCGGCGTGACCAAAATCACTACTCCAATTTAACTTTAAAAAATCATGCAAATGTGTGAACAGATCTTAAAAAAACATAGCAGGACAAGTCCGGACGTACCATTCAAAGAATTTTCATTGACTAAACTGAAAAACTAGACCTAGAATGGACTATGAGTGAATTGAGAAAACCATTTTAAAAAAATCAGATAAAAAAAACAAAAAAAAACAATGTCAAAATGCCGCATGTGAACAAAAAAAAACACTAGCGAGAAATGAAAATTTAATTCAAACAAAAAACTAGGCCTAGAATGAGCTGTGAATGGATTGGGAAAACCATTTAGAAAAAAATCCGATCCAAAAAATCGAAAAAACAGTGTAAATCAGAGTGAAATTGCCGCATGTGAACAAAAAACCACTACCGAGAAACCGAATTTTTGTTCAAACACCATTTTGTACTCTACTTTAAAATTAAAGCGAAAAAAATACACGCCGCAAAGCCACTTGCTTTTTCGCTCCATTTCCTGCTTCGGCGTGACCAAAATCACTACTCCAATTTGACTTCAAAAATCTGGAAAATGTGTGAACAGATCTTAAAAAAACATAGCCGGAAGAATTCCGGAAACGACTCGAAGGAGAAAACTGCCCATACTGATGACTAAACAACTAGAACAACTACTGTGAACTCTGAACCTCCACAAATGCCATAAATGATGTAAGGAAGAAAAGATACGGCATTCAAAAACAAATTGAACAAAAAAAACAAAATGAGTTTTTTTAATAGTACAGGGAAACATAAAGCCGAGTAAAGTTCCTTTGCAATTAGAGCAATGAAAAGCTCGCAAAACAATGAGCAAGTCATAATAGGCTAAGAAAATTGTCAAAGATTTAAAAAATAAAGAAAAACTGCAAAAAAATAAGAAAAATTGTTTAAAATTTCTCAATTTTTTGGTCAATTTTTCTTTAAAAACATGATTTACACCAAGAAAACTTTAGTCATTTGCTATCTGAATTTTCCTTAAGTAACAAGATTCTACTCAAATTCCACTTTCAGCATTAAAACAAAAAAACGGGCAAAAAATCATTAAATTTCGTCTAAAAATCAGCAAAACTGATCAAAAACCTCCAAATTAGCATTAAACTCAAATTAACTATTTGAAACCTTCAATTCCTATCAAAACAAGCCTAAAACTAATACAATATCATTATCAAACCTCAAAAAACTGCTTTTAAAAGCCGCACGTGAACAAAAGTTTCGCTCGCTTTGAGAAAATTTTTCACACATCAATTTCTCGCTCTCTCAAAAACAGCGGTATAAACAAACACCATTCTCTTTTCGCTCCGCTCTTCACTTTTGTTCAGCACCAAAATCACTCCAAATTTTTTCACGCGAGTCATTTCCCGCTTCAAAAATCACTCCAATAAAATTGATTAAAAAAAAGGACTTCTCCAATACTCCTCTTCGAGTCGTAAAAAAACAGCGCCCCAATACAATTCAAATTCTTTGAATTGTAAAAACCAAGAGCACCGCAATATAGCTACGCTCAGCTTACAGCTTCGCAGCTATAAAAAAGAACACTCAATTAGCAAGTTGACGTAGTAGTATATAATCCTGCAGTGTCTGTCAGTATTTATCAAAGATAAAGTTTATCAGTTAAAGTTACGTCGTACTTAGAACAAGAGAAATACATCAAAAATATATCAGCGTTCAAATCTAAACTCCTTCCATGGAAGTTCACTACTTCTGTATGCTATCTGTTTTGAATCCTTCCTAAATTCAGCTAGAAAATGGGCTTTTAGTCGTTTCTTGAAAGCCTTCACACTGGTATTGTTGCATTTGAGATTTGATTTAAGTATTACAGTGTTCCATATTGAAATCTTCATTGAAATCTTCATGAAGAAAATGAATTGAATTTCCGCCAATTTAAAAGAGAAATGAGGTGAACCATAATTCTTAAGTGAAAGTTGAGAAAACGTACAAGCAAAATGTGAACAAAAGTTAAAATGGATCATTGCGAAATAAAACCAATCAGGGCCAGCCACGGACGAAGCTAGAAACCACAAATAACCGAAAATTTATGGCTAAAAATATGCCATTTCAGAAACATTAGGTAAACCGAAGAACAGATTCACTGAACTCACTTTCTGCTGCATTATTAAACATCTTAACAAGCGTTCGTCAGAGCCGAACCACAGTTCGTATTTTTCCGATAAACAAAAAAGTCAGTCGCCAATTTCTATAATTCAAAAAACAAGCAATGTTTGAATGAATCAGATATCTACTCACCTTCGTGGACCAGAGTTTTGTGGACCAATCGAAGGAGGATGAGACAAAGAGATGACTGAAGTCTACCGGACCAGGACACTGATTCAGATCCACACTAGTCACAGGAGCATAGTGCCTCTCGTATATATCCGTGATTCCTGAGGAATATAAACTCCCGCTGTTCTGGATGATATTTACCCGTTGAGATTTACCCGATGTTAAATTTTCGACTATTATATTTAAGCTTGATTACATAGACGACAGATTAAAAGGCCACACATGACCTCATCCTGAAAATGTGGGTTTTTTTAGAAACCAAATTAGACTACCGAAGAGATCGAAAATGGGAGAGGGTTCTATAACTGATTGATCTATCAAGTATCCAAATGTCGACATTGGGTGTTATGTCAGACCTGGTTTGCTGCCATGTCTGACTGCCCCGTAGATGTATCCATCCTCAGCACCCACTACGAATGAGTTGTACTCGTTAGATGGGAAACTCATACACTTCACAGGAACACTGTTGTGTTTACTAGTCTGTGTCTTGCCCATTGAAGACTGCAGATCCACCGTCTCCTAACATACACATCAAACATAACCAACTAAACGTCAGAAGAATTGCTTTCGAACGACTAGTGGGAGCTCTAATCAATTGCAGCCTGCTTCAGTCGGGGGGAGTCTAAATGGGACTAAGAAGTTCAATAATGGGCTTCAAATAATCACATTAGAGGTTAAAATATACCACTATTAAGATTTAAAGTGAAAAATGGTACCAGTTTCGGCGCACTTTTCATTTGACTTTTAGTATTAAATTGCCGCCAATTGAGTTCAGCTGCTTGAAATTGTGATTGAGAGAGAATTTTAGATCACGCGAAATGCAAAAAGTCAAGGGCGTAAAAGTCACTCGAAAAGTCAAAAATGTCAAGCAAAAATTTTGCATAAAAAAGACACACACGTTTACAATAATTGCTATGAACTTCGTTCAAGAGCAATTAATAACTGATTAATTGTCATACTCAATGCAATTAATACTCAAGAGCAATTAAAAACAACTGATTAACGGAAGGTGGTAAAATATACTGTGTCGCCAAAATCTATCACTAATGTTCATAAAATTATAGGATTACCAATTTCAGGGCATAATTCAGATATCGTGTTGATCTAACCAACAAACGAGATATTCTAGAAAAACTGCTTTTAAATAATCCACAAAACTTCTCTGCAACAGGTGCTCAATGTTGAAATACAACAAATTCACTCTTACAAGTAAGGTCCTAAATAGTTGCATCCGGATACGCCATACAATTTAATCATTTCTATGACTTGTTTCTTCATGAAGGCATTGTTCAATTTGAAAAGCAAATTTAAGCTTAGGATTTTAGAGCTGTTGTTCTTATTACAACAGACTGCTCTGGCGCCAATTCAGGTGTTGGATGAACTAAAGAACAAACCTTGCTCTCTTTTGTACGTAAAATAGCCTGTAGGGCATCATAAGAATTGGGACAAGCTATTAAAAGCACAACCGACTAACTTCGGGTAAAGTGCCCTCAAACGCCCGTTGAGCGGTTACCTTCGGTGACTCGTTAGGCATACGGCTCTGAGAGAACTTCTGCACAACGTAATTATCTCCTGCATTTATCTGTTTATCCCATTTTTGCTGACGAAAACACAAATGGCCAGACAATAAGAAACTATCAAAAAAAATTATATCAAACTATCAAACAAAAAATGCATAAAAAATAAGCAGGACAAATTTAAATCTTACAAAATTTGTTTGAGAGCAATTAACATAGAACAAAACTATTCAGTATATAAACACTGCATCTAGCTATCTTTATGATGCCTAGCTATCACTAAATTTTGTTCCGCTTATCAGACGCTTGCAAACGACCATTTGGTAACCAGATTTTCTAAGTGCCTTCTCTTAAACCAATTAACAGAAAATGGTGAAGGTCTTTTTATTCAGAAGAAAACACAGCCGGCAGATTTCCATATTAGCTGCGAAAAAACATTGCTTGCCGTAGAATACAGTTATAACCGACACAAAAATGAGCTGCAAAAGTTATCGACGCCGATTAAAAATTGGTAGAATAAATTTCAACAATAAAATAGCATGCCCTGTTTAGAATCCCTCCATAGAAACTTCATTAGGGACCTTAATTACACATATGAGTTTCTTTCACTTTAACAAATTAAAATGAAATTTACATTTCTGCACGCAAGCCATTTTCCTGAAGAAAAGGTAAGTCGCTTATGATCAAAACCTCATCACGCAAATGATATGAACACTTTTGCTGGAGAAAATGAGCGAAGAAGTCACGCGCCCCAAAATCGCTAGCGATAGAAAGAAGCAATTCAGAGAAAACGATCTTTCAGCTTTGCCGTTGGAACAAACGTATAACGTAAAAAGAGCACAAGACGACGGGGAAAGATATAGGAACACCCCAATATAGCTACATTCAGCAACTATAACTATCTTGGTTTTCTGAAAAGGAACTCAGCAACTGATGCCATTCTACAAATAGTTTGAACCGTTTCAGGAAACTTGGAGCAAAAACTTGAAACCATTTTCAGATTTTGCAAAAGCATTCCACTACATTACTCATGAACATTTTCTCAAAAGCGATTGAATAATATGGTTTCTCCGATAAACCGAATGTTCAAAATGGTTTTGTGCAAACTAAGAACAGGTGGTAATAAAGGACATGTTTTCCGAAACTGTATTAAATACCTATGCTAAAGCAACCATTCTAGGGCCTTAAGCTTTTCTCTCCTATATGTCAACTATGATTTCAAAAGCATTGACTCCACATGTTAAGTTGCCGACAAGTTCCTTGCTACCTATCAGCTCACAAACGTCTTGTTTTCTGCCAATCAAAAAAGTTTCAAAAACCAAAAAAAGTTGAGCAATTTTTGGTCAAAACTGAAAATTGCATGACGAAAAACAAATTAATACGAATTCTCATAAAACATGGTCAATTGAGAGGCAACAATGAACTCATTCCATTTAACATAGCCGGCAGATTGCTGGAATAGCTGCGAAACAGACTTGCGTGCCGTAAAATACAGATGGAAAAAGATACAGAAGTGAGTTGATAATAGTTATCGCCGCCGCCTATAAAACTTACAAGTTTATTTCAAAGGAGATTGTTTTTGGGTGCAAGAAAAGTTTCCCTGTCGCGTCTCGAACCGGCGCTCTCCGGATTTACAGCCAGTCGCCTTAACCACTCGGCTGTCGGACCATACAATCTGTTTTCTTACAATCAAATTTGTTTTAGGAACAGATTCTGTTTCTGAATAACCGCAATTTAGGTCACGCAGAAAGCGTGAAATCAAGCGCGAAAAAGCCATTTAAGCACTGACGAGACAGAATGTTCTAGAACAAATGTAAAACGAAAATGAAGCGTCAGACGACGAAACAAAAAAAACCAAGAGCACCGCAATATAGCTACGCTCAGCTTACAGCTTCGCAGCTATAAAAATAGCTGCCAGAAATAAGGCACGATGATTTCGTAGATTTGCAGTCTTAGATCGATAAACATATCTGACTACCATCGGACAAATTGCTCTCAAATGGAGCGCTATAATAGCCGCCTGAGAAGCTGAGGCGGCTATTAATAATTAAAAGCACTTTGAGCAGAATGAGCGAGAAATGTAACTTGCCTTAGGAGATATATAAGATTTCACGCAAAAAGTTGAACAAGCTGTAGAATGGTAAAGCGAAACATACTTCTACTCGACGAAGTTCAACAAATAGGTCCGCTATAATAGCCGGCCAAGAAGATGAGGGCGTCTCAGAAACAAATCACTCCACAAAGAGTTAAAAATGCTGTCACATACACAATTCAGTAAAACAAAACCTGCTGAATGAATAAAAAGAAGATTTGAAGTGACCGTTTTGTCATATAGTCGTAATGAAAATCCTCACAACGAAATAAAACACAGGACAGTGCTGACCTACATTTCGAGAATTTTCACTGACTAAACAAAACCCTTAACCTGGAATGGACAATGAATGGATTGGGAAAACCAATTAGACAAAAGCCCGATAAAAATCGGAAAAACAAAAGAAATCAAAGTAAAATTACCGCACGTGAATAGAAAAATCGTAAACGAGAAAACAAATGTTCGTTCAGATACAGTGTTTCGCCCATTAGATTTTTTCCACTTCCGCAGAAAAGATATCTTCCCGTAGAGATAAACCAATTTCCAGTAGAGACTTTTGAACTAATATCCTTGATAAAATTTTGTCATAATATATTTTAGCAAGATAACTCCGTTGTATTAAACGCTTAGCAAATTCTCAACTAAAACAGTTCAGAACCAGACAGAATTTTAATCAAAACAAGCTTTAACATGAATTCATCTGTATAATATTTCTCATCAGCACGAAAAAATTCCCTTTAAAAGTAAGACGAGAGTTAAAACCATTTTTATACTCAAGAAGAAAACAGAAACTGATGTTTGAAAGTATTATGACAGATTTATGATTTGTTGATTTATTTCATTTTGTTACAAATCCTTTAAATTTATTTGGTTGATAAACTCAATTTACTCAGTTGAAAATTGCTCTGAGCATCAGAAAAGAATTTCTTACTGTCAGAAAACTTCTCGTTACCTGTGGCTCTGAGAGCATGTCCAGACTCCACGAGCACAGCTTGCCATCAGATGAGATTGTGATGAGGTTATGGGCATTCTCAGTTCCCACCACCTCCGTGCAGAACACAGGGTGCTGAAAAACAACACAATTGCTGTTTGATCATAAAACTCTAGTTGGTGCCCGATGAGTCAGTAAAAGATTAATTCGATGTTCTACATTAGTTTTACACGCAAATCATACAAAACTAAATCATTTTGTTGGCAAAAAAAAAACAATTTTTCATAGCATAACGGGGTTGATCAAAAATTTGCTCGGCGTATTATCTTTTTCAAAACGCTTCTTAAACTCGAAGGCACACAACCAACAGTCCTCGTCCCATTCAATTCACAATTTCTCACAGACTCAATTTCTCGCACGCAGATATAGGGGTAGTGTAGTTCTTATACTTGAGAAAATATTAGCAAATGGTAAATTAGATGCTAAAAATTCCGAAAATTGGTATCGGATCTTTTCTTTATTAAGTAGCCAACGAACTTTTATTTGTCAAATGGAGAGACATTTTAGGCTAAAAAAGAGCAATAACTGCAAAAGTTATCTATTCACCAGTAAAAAATAATCAGAACACGGGGCTACAATTTGAGCGAAAAATGGCAAACACCTCTAGAAAGCCCTCACTCATTGACCAATAATTCAAGCACCTACTACAGCGTTTTTGTGTGAAACGCTGAATTGTAAAGAAACAAGGAGGCTCGCTAATGTGCGTTCGCACATGATGTTCCGACCCGAGCTGATCTACATTTTTGCCTTAATTGTAAACCAAATGAAGAGAACAAAAATAGACATTTGAGTTAAAAACATCGGTTCAAACTACTAATTGAAATACATAATGCCAGACCTCATTACAGCGCTCGCGAGATCTGTAATTACAAAAACTAAGAGAATAAACAAACAGCAAAATAAGCAAAAAAAGAAATTCACGGCAAAAACTAAATACCTAAATTTAAAAGCACCTAGTAACAACGCCAAAAATTAACCGGATAAAACCTTAACTACACACATTTATTTTTCCCAACTATACAGCAGATGGAATTTTTCCTTAATGAGACTAGGTAATAAATCGACAAAAGAAGAAATAATGAGGCGAAGGCGAAATTCAAAAAGCAATAAACAATTTGTAAACCAAATAATTTCTAAAGTCTTAAAAAACATTGGTTTTTAACAATGAAAAGTTTAATAAAAATTTATTATGAAACCAATACGGCCTGTTTTTGGTTAGACTAAGCCATAGGATCAGACTAAAGATGCAGAAAAACTCAAAAAATTACAATTTGCGAAAACAAAAATTTTTGAAGCCAATAAAATCATTAGCTATTACCCGAAGACTATGCATTTTTTTTCAATTTTCATTTATACTAATTCAGCTAAAGCTAGACTGAATGATTAATTAACTTCATTTGAGCAAATTTGAAAGTCAATTGGATTTGTTATTACGCGAATGTGCTATAAGAAGAAAAAACACAAATACAGTGCTCACAAAAAGTTTTGAAACACAAGGAATGGGAACGGACTTCTCAATGATGAGAAAAAGATACAAGTTGACGATAAGAAAATCATAAACTAAAGTTTTAAAAATCTTTGAAAATGTCTATCATAAACTTTAAGACTATTCGCTTTAAACTGACTGCTTTGGTTAACACTGCTCACATAATACTCCATTACAGAGTTATGCGACCGTTCAGCAATTTACGGCTACCTAAAAAAATCAGGCAAAAACCGCAAATTCAAAAAAAGTTGAGCGAGAAAAGTGGCAAAGACATTAAAAAACTTTCGAGTAAAATTTATCTATTTCCAACTAATTGTTTAACAGCAAGGAGATTCTTCTTTTTTCAACAACATGACTTCAAGAAATCAACAATTATGAACAAATACAATTTAACACCGAAACTTTTGAGAAAACCAATGGTATCAACGCCATTAAATTCAATAGCTTTCAACGGAAGCCAATAAATTCGCTAAATTCACAATGATGTCTGTCATTCACAAGTCATCCATAACTCATTATAATAAAAGAATGACTATGAGAACAACAACAAATAAAGGCAAAAAACAAAAATTCAGTAGAGAATTGCGAGAAGAAAGTGTCGCAGCCCTTTAAACCATAACCTTTCAACAGAAAACTTTATCTATGATCCATTGACCGCCTTCCCTAAGCCAACGGCAGCTATCAATATTAGGATAACATGAAAAGATTTCAACAGGAACCAATAATACGAAGAGATCCAGAAGTTTTAAAAAAAATTTGAAATCTTGTGGCATCGAAGTCATAAAACCAATAGTTAGAAGATGAAAGCGCTATTCATATTAATTATGGTGGCAGTAGAAAGTAAGGGGATCTCGTCATTACAGACACTGAATCACAGTTCACAAACAACTTAAAGATCGGTTAATGTTCAAAACATTTTTTCGAAAAATTATTTTCAAAGTCTTAACAGCCATTAAATTTAATAGCCTTCAACGGAAGACAAGAAATACGCTCAGTTGTTTCTCAATGGGAGGCGAAGTATATTTTTCATGCATAATTAATCAATGAGACATCACAATAAGACTACTGACTAGAAGAAAATCAGTAGAAAAGTTGAGGAGAAAGAGTCGAAGCCAGTTAAACCATAATTTTTTATCTGAAAAAATTATGTTTAATCCGTTGAACGAACGTTATCACTTAGCCAGTTGGAGCTATCGATATAAGGATAATGTGATAAGATTTCAGCGGGAACCAAAATTACAAAAATATCCAAAATCTTCAAAATTTTTTTTTTCAAATCTTGTGGCATCGAAGTCATAAAACCAATGGTTAGAAGATAAAACTGCTAAACTGATTAGTTTGGTTGCAGCAGAAAGGGAGGGTTCCTGTCATTACTGATACTGGCTTACAGTTCAGAAAAACAAGTTAAGATCGGTAATTGTTCATAAAAATTTTTTCGAAAAATTAATTTTTGAAGTCTTAACAGCCATAAGCTGTCAACTCAGAGCACTAGATAGGATCACTTAAGGCTCATTGCCAAACCTATTGAACTTTCAGTCAACACGAGTGTGCCATGGGACTCCAAAAAAGTAAAACGTCAAAAAGTACATCAAAATTTTATTAAAAATTACAAAAACTCGAGTCAAAGTCAAAAAAAACATGAGCGATTTCTTGAAAATGAGTCTTTTGTTCTCTGGGCTTCATTTGACTGTAAATGAAATTTGTCATTAACGGAACCTCGATTTGAAAAGTGACTAGTCTCTAGGTGACTTAAAAAGAAACAAAAAAGATAAAGTTTTCTTAAAAAAAGCTCTCAAATAGAATTCGGTTTTTTACAGTGAACTTCCCTATGAGACCAGAACTAGTCTTTTTAGTGTAGAAAAAATTACACTAAAAGTGAACAATCATGCCAAACATCCCGTGTTCACACAAAATTTCAATCCTCGATAACTCCTCAAAAAATACGAACTTGAAAAAAAAACTTTTTAATTTCGAATTCTACGCTGGGCGAGCTTTTTAATGATACCACTTACATTTCTCTACGATGAATATATCGATCGGCCAAAATTGTCTGAACAAAAAATCCATTTGAGTATATAGTTCCTCCCCCCACAAGTGGGGTCGGAACAATTATTCGCAAGTAGTCAAGAACTAATCTACGGGTCTCAATTCAAAAATTGCTGATATTTGAAGTCAGAAAAAGTTAGAAGATATTTATTAAGTTGAACAATTTCCCCAAAACACAAAGTAATTGACGCAATTTCAGCGTAAATAGTTAAAATGAGGGAAAAGTTGGCAGACTTTTTCTGAAGTGCTTTTGCTTCAATTTTACTAGTCCATGGGTTGATCTGTTAGTAACTAAATAGATTTAAAGCGAGAGATTATTAGCCAATCAGAATCCAGTATTTAAATAAGCAATCGAATTGAATAAAATACGTTCCAATTTACGTACAAAGCTCGGAAAAAGTGCAATTAACATAATTTCAAGTAAATCTAATCATAAGACCTATCAAATAAGACGTGATTCGGCTCAATAATTTTCGGGTTTTTGGATTCATTGGCACAAAATGGTGACTGGCATTGAACTAATGCGTTATTAGACAAAATACCGGCCAAATGAGCATCAAAAATTGCCGTCTAAAAAACCACTTGTTGCTATGATCGTCGCAATCTTAATACGTTAATAATGCTTATATACGTTGTCTTATGCGTTGCTTTATATCGTTCAAAAATTGAAGCTTTGGTAGACTGTTTTACTTCTCAGCTACATTTTGGTGCCGCGACCCGGGAGGGACAGCGTTTATGTCACAGTTCAGAGTGGATATAGTTATCCTGCAGATATACAACGTGAGGGCTCTTGTAGTGGAATTGAATAACGATCCCGGCATTCCACCTTAGTGTGCACTGACTTGTGAAGTCCACTCCCACCTTCACTTGCACTTCTAGAAAAACTAAAAGATTTCACGCCCCGTCTACTTGATCATCCGACGGCCAAAGATGAGTGGAGCTGCTGAAGCTGATGATATGGAGATGTTGGTGTACAAGCAGAGGTTGTTGTCTCTGGACTTCCACCAGCTGGTGTCTGTGTTGTAGAACGAACCCATACACTCACCCAACTACAGAAGAGCTCCTCCAGTCATGCTCACTCACTTACCCAATCGGACAGCGCAGAATGTCAGGCACGATGAGAACGAACGAGAGCATTAGGGGCTGGATCGAATTGAATCAAGAGTCTCAGATCAAAAAGTGAGATTGATCCAAAGAAAAAAGTTACAGAAAACTGTAAGACAGAACCACACAAATTTCGTTTATTTTACTGAATGCGATATATTTTTTTGATTTAGACGGCAAACTCCAACCCCTAGCAGATATTTTTTGAGATATAGTACCTTAACAAAAAAAAAGTTAACGGTATCAGCTCATTAATATAGATAATCGGTCACAATTAATCTTCCACAAACATAATTTTTGAGACCAAAAAATATCGATTTTGAAATTTTTTGGTCCAATTGTCGAAAATTTGAAAAAATGTGATAAAGTCGGATCGTATATCAAACAACTGCCTCTGATATAGAGAAAACCGAGAAAACATTATGCGAAATTGTTCAATTTTGAAAAATTTTGGTCAATTTTGATGCAATTCCGAAAACTTTAGAAAATCAATACCGAATACTGATAAACCGTATATTCAAGCTTAAAACCGTCCAGTTTACTGGATTACCGTTCCGTAATCAAGAATTTGCGAAAAATTGACCAAAATTTGAGAAAAATTGGACAAATGCATAAAGTTTTGACAAATTTGTCAAAAATCATTTTCTCAACAAGAAGGTTCGTTAATTGAGTGAAAATCATTAAACAGAAAAAGTTGTGAAAATTTTCACAACCTCCGGCCTACAAAAAAATTATTGAATTCCCATTATTTTTCTCGTCGCTCGTTTATATACCGTTTTTCGTCCGCGTTCTTTTCGTTCTTTAACTTTACAATTCTCCGTTTTACGTTTTTTTTCGATAACGTCGCTCTCCCAAGACTTTGCTTTTCTTTTCCTCCGTTTACTTTTCCGGATTTCGATATAGTATGTCATATGTGATGAAGTATGTTGTTTGCTGTAGTATGTTGAGTATGCTAGTATGCTGGTTTGTTGTTCAGGTCTAACAGCTTTCTAGGGTGTGACTTAAGTTTATTCTCGAGTTACGGCTGGATTGTTCTTCGACTTTTCAACTTTACTAATTTACTAGCCTCCCTGTTGTAGTATATTGATTTTTGCTGCTGTATGTTTGCGTGTAACTGTATGAATGTTGGTTGGTTTAGGGTATTGCCTTCTAGGGTGTGACTTAAGTTTATTCTGGAGTTACGGCTAGATAGTTTCCTCACTTTTCCAGCTTTCATAGACTACAAAAGCGCTGCATATTACTTAACTTTTGCTGTAGTTTGTTTAATATTGTTGGTATGCTGATCGGTTGTTTAGGTTTGAATACTGCTAGGGTGTGACTTAGGTTTATTCTAGAGTTACGGCTAGTAAATTTCTTGCTCTTTTCATCCATTTAGTATACTACAGCTTTGCCGTAAATTAGTTCGTTATTTGTATATATTAAGCCCCATAATGACTTGTGCTAGTTTGCCTCTTACAGTAGCATCTCTCCTCCTTCCTAGGTTGTGACTTAAGTTTGTTCTGGAGTTACGGCTAGTTTGTTTGGTTGAGTTTGTTGCTGCGGTCTGCTAGCATAGTGGTTCCCGACCTCCCCGCTCACTGCGTAATCGTCTCCCGCCCGTTCCGACCCGCCTTTCCGTTTCGTTGCGTGCTACTCGCTCAACGCCTCCGTTCTGTCCGTCTCGTTTCCCGTTTCTTCGTGCGTCGCTCGTTCAGCGGTTTCGTCCCGTCCGTCGCGTCGCCCATTTACTACACGCGTTTTCGCCAGTTCCGTTCCGTTCCCTGTTGCGTTGCGCGCCGTTCGTCCGTCCTTCCCGCCCCGTCCGCTTCGTTTCCCGTTTCGTCGTGCTTCGTCCACCCAGTCCTCTTTCCCCGGTTGCCTGTGTTCCTGTTTAGTCTCACGTTGCTTTCAAGCACGTTAGACGCACCCTATAATTTCTTACTCATTTTCGCCGAGTAATTCATTACTCGGTAACTTCTTTTCTGCTCTTCGACGTCTTGATTATCATATCGTCGTCATTTGGGTTCGGTATAACCCGCATTCCACGTGGTTGGTTGAAGGTTACTCTACCTTGATAAACTAGCCATTTCAATATCATGGCCGAACAACAGGATAAATTGAAAAAACTCTTTAATGCAAGATCTAATCTCGAATCTGAGTTATGTAACATCCATAAGGACATCACAGATGCCTTAGATCGTCAAGACAGGAGGGTTAAAGTTGAACGCTTGGTTTCTAAGTTGAAGGATGTTTTCAGTAAACTAGTGCAGAAGAATGAAGAACTATTTGACTTAGCCAGTAAAGCGGAGAACCCAGATTCAATTTACCCTGTCCTTGAGCAATGGTTGGATGATAAAACCAAGAACAATGATAAATTCTTGATTGCGGCTAGAAGCTATATTGACTCAGTTGCTGACCGAGACACCGTATGTGAGGGCGTTAATCCTCAAGGGCAATCTAAGAGAAGTTCACGCCGGACAACATCATCAATGTCTAGCCAGCGTAAACATGAATTTCTAATGGCAAAACTAAAACGCGAAGAGGCCGAGAAACAAGAACAAGCTGCCATGCGCCTCGCTAAGCAAAAACACGAAATTGCCATGAGAAAAAAGGAGCTTGAAATACAAATGGAACAGATGGCACTTCAAGAATTGGAGGAAGACCACCGCCAGCGTGTTGCAGCAGCTAAATTAGATGAGGCTGATTTAATGGATAATCATTCATTGTTTAGTCACCACTCAAGTGAACTGAATTTGTTTAAAGATAGGGGATCAGATAGAAGTCAGGGACTTGTTCAGGATTGGGTAAATTCGTTTCCAGCAGGTAATTCAAGTGAGTTAAACTTTTCTCGTCCTGGTTCAGCAACCGCCGACCCTCCTGTTAAAGATACTTCCCCTAGTAATCCTCCAGAAAACCCAAGTAATGTTGCCGATAACTTACATCATCTTGAAATGCTTTCTCAGTACACACGGCCAGGAGTTGCAATTTCTGTTGCCCAGCAGGAAGCTTTGTATCGGGAATATCTCCAGGCTCAACTGCAGCAATCACTCATTGATCAAAGAGTCGAGCAGGCACATAGTCCCTCAGGCAGTGGTAAGGTGAACCAAGTATCAGTCGACGTACAAAATGTTGCACTTCCACCACTTCAGCCACCTATGCAACCTCCCCGGCCACCGTCACCCGCTATTGCACCAACGAACGCCATCTTTGTACCTGATTTTTTAACAAACCCACAAATAAATCAATTCTTGGGTCCAAAAAGCTGCAGTGTGCCTTGTCAATTACATATGTCAATGCCTCATGTTCCGCAACAACAGAATCCACCTCAAAGTAACATTCAACACCAAACACAAGTCCCTATTGCCCATTCCCCGCCTAATGTCCCTCCACCTCTAAACCCACTCGTGAACCCGCCACCCGTAATCCCGCCTCAACAATTATTAAATCCTCAGCCTCCCGTGATTCCGTCGCCCATTCCAGCGAGCACAGCAACATACTTACCCGTCCCCAACATTCCACAACAAAACATTGTCCATTCACCTCAAACCCGCCTGGTACCGTGCCCTACAGCACAAAGACCTCCCCAGAACTGTAACCTTGATCTAAACTTGTGGAGTTTTCCACAGAATAAACCCCCAAACGTAAACCATTCGACAAATAATGCTACCGTCTACAACAATGTTCAACCGTACCTACCCCCAAGCACAGCTAACCCCGCTATCAGCCATCCCATCTTGCAAATGAGTGCACAACATAATCCAAATAGCAACTACGCAGCTAACTGTAGCATCCCTGTTAACCCCTTTAGTACAACTACTAACATCGCGCCACCTTTCGTCACACCGGTTATACATCCAACATACGGGCATACTGCTCCGATACCATTGTGTTGGGGTGGCCCACCGCATCCCACGCCTCCAGCGCCAGCATCTGAAAATGCAAGCTTGATTAAGGCATTCACTGACGCCTTATCTAGCAAGAGGAATGACCCACTACCCGAATGGAAGTTGTCACAATACAGTGGGGATCCTCTTCAGTGGCACGAATGGTATGGTCAATTTAAAAGCGCAATTGACTCTCAGTCCTTAACTGATGATGTAAAATTGACATACCTTAAGACCCTCGTAACAGGTAAAGCTAAAACAACTATAGCTGAGTTCGCCTACTGCGGCGCAATGTACAAAGACGCACTGAGGACCTTAGAACGTAAATTTGGCCAACCACAGGCGGTTGTAAGTGCACATTTGGACAAACTCAACAGCTTTCCACCACTGAAGATGCACAATAGCGATAACATCATTAACTACTCGGGGTGTATTTCAAGTCTTGTCGGGGTATTTAAATCGCTGTCATACGATTCGGATTTAAAGAGTGCTGCGCTTCTCAACACTGCCGTACAGAAGCTACCACCCAACATGAAGGAGTCATGGTCACTCTTCACGGTTAAAAAGCATTGGGTGAAACCTACTCTTCTTGAGTTCAACGATTGGTTAAAAGAGAAGGCCGAAGCGCACGATTTAATGAAGAATACCGCAACTAAAGCAAGGACTGAGGATACCAACAACTCAGTAACAAGATCAAAAGTTGCTTCAAAGGCATTTGCTGCAAATACGCAACAGAAGAGTAACCCTAAGCCGCAACAAAGATCTCCGTCAACATCAATCTCTAGTTGCATTGTATGCAAAGGCAGCCACCGGTTGTGGGAATGCCGTGTCTTTAAGGAAAAGACCCCCACGCAGAGAGCCAAGGTCGTGGCTGAGGCAAAGCTATGTTTCTCTTGTTTGCGTGATAAACACATGTTTAGGCAATGCCCAAGTCCCCGTAAATGTAGGAAAGATGGTTGCAACAGCTCCCATAACACCTTACTTCATGGAGCTGAAAGGGTTTTTCCAGCTAAACCCTCAACAAACAACAACATCGATACTTCGAAGTCGAACGCAGGTACAAGTAGGCCATCTACGGGTCAACAGCAACCAAGCAAAACAACCACTTTGTCTTCCGTGACCGATGTTAAAGGCCTCCTTCAGGTCACGGAACTGAAACTTACTAATTCTTCTGGTACCAGTACTACGGCGTTGGTTTTATGCGATACCGCTTGCAGTAACTCTTGGGTGTCCGATAGTCTCGCAGCTAGACTCGGTTTGCAGGGTACCGCATTAAAACTGACCGTCAAGGGTATAAACACGGAAGAACTCATAGACACAAAGGTGGTTCAATTGACTGTGACACCTCATAAAGACCAAGACTTCGAAGCGTTCACTGTGCGTCCCTACGTGAGAGAAACATTAAACGTAGGTTCTGACATCATTGACGTCAAGTCCATGCAAGAAACTTACCCACATTTGGCAGTTCTAGATCCAGTAAAATATAGCTATGGAGAAATTGAGATGATACTTGGACAGGACGTCTACCATGCCATCCGCCCGTTAGAGTATTTTTCAGCCGACGAAAAGTGGTCACCGTTCGCTGTCCGCTTGCCCATAGGTTGGGTTTTAAGTGGCCCACTCCCGTCAAGTTCAAGTTTAGTCTCGGTGTGTTTCAAAGCCAATATTGAACAGGATTTTGAATTAGCTTGTCAGGTTAAATCTTGGTATGATATGGAATCGTACGGCGCGTTCAAGCAAGTTGACCCACGATCCGCAGCGGATGCTCGCGCGCAGGAAATACTTGAAGCAACAACTTTCCATAACGGCCAAAGATACGATGTCGGTATGTTATGGGCTGATGACAACATCCAGCTCCCGAATAACTACTTTTCGTCACTAGTACAGCTCAAGTCTCTCGAAAAGCGGCTATCGAGAGATACATCATTGAAAGAAACTTATGCTAATACCATCCGTGAAGACTTGGAAAAAGGTTACTTGATCACAGTCCCTGATGCTCACAAAGTAGAGCAGCGGTCGGATAGAGAGTGGTACCTACCACATCATCCCGTAATCAATCCGAACAAACCGGGGAAAGTGCGTAGGGTATTAAATGGTGCAGCAAAGTTCCACGGTACTTCTTTGAATAAATCTTTGCTCACAGGCCCCGACCTGCTTCAAAACCTAATCCACGTACTACTTAGGTTCCGTCAACATCAATTCGCCGTGTCCGCAGATATTGAGGGTATGTTCCTCCAAGTGGGTGTCCCTGACTGTGACCAGCCATCCCTTCGTTTTTTGTGGCGGGAGGACCCCACAACAAATGTTGTAGTGTATCAATACACGCGCCATATATTCGGAGCTAAAGACTCGCCCACATGCGCTAACTATGCACTGCAACGCACAGCCCGAGACAATGTTATTCAGTACCCGGAAGCAACCAAAGCCGTCCTAGAAAACTTCTACATGGACGATTACTTGGATTCGGTGGAGTCACCTGAGAGGGCTCTCAAAAGATCGAAGGAGTTGGTGCAACTTCTCCATCTAGGTGGGTTCAAGCTTACTAAGTTTGTAAGCAATGTACCAAATCTGGCTGATCGAATTGATGGGTCACCTCAGTCCACCGAACCAAAAGTAATTGCCTCATCTAAGGAGGAATCTTCGCACGTGCTTGGGTTGAAATGGGATCACAACAATGATACTCTAGTTGTGAGTCGGGGTACCTCCAGTACAGTAACTAAGTCTTTAACACAACGCTTGGTATTGAGCCTAGTGTCTAAGGTGTTTGATCCCATCGGCCTAGTGGCACCATTTACTGTTGGTGCCCGATTGTTACTAAAGGACATCTGGCGTGTCAGCGGGCAGCATTGGGATGAAGAATTACCAAAAGACACTGTTGAAAGGTTCCTCGAATGGAGTGTAGAACTACCCAAGCTTGCCGCAATCACTATACCAAGGAGCTACTTTTCCGGAAACTTTGAACACCTGGAACTACACATGTTTGGCGATAGTTCACAAGAAGTTTTCAGTGCCGTTGCATTTCTCCGAGCTCGAGTAACTACTTCGAGTGGGCCCCAAACGGAGCTTGCGTTTGTCCTGGGTAAAGCTCGCGTAGCACCTATGAAGGTCATGACTGTTCCAAAGCTGGAATTACAGGCAGCGCTTCTGGCCGCTCGATTGAAACAAGATATCTGTCGAGCTCTCACAGTAAACGTCAACAGGGTTTTCATGTGGACCGACAGCACTACTGTCTTGCAATGGCTTAACTCTGCAACCAAGCACCCAATATTTATTGCAAACCGTGTTTGCGAAATCTTAGAACACACTAGCGTTGACGAATGGAACCACGTTGCCTCAAGCGATAATCCAGCCGATGCCGGTACTCGTGGTATGTCCGCTGAGGTTTTGCAATCAAGTAGCTGGGTAAGGGGTCCAGATTTCTTAAGAACCAAGGAATTCCCGTTCGAACCAAGCATCGAAGTAGTTAAAAACATCAAACTTGGTATAGTAACTAAGGAAACTGACGAAACCAATACATCATTGGCCGCATCCGTAACCAAGTCAACTAAGGAATCGCCCTCGCAACTAATTCCCTTCGATAAGTACAGTTCTTATCAGAAGTTGCTACGGATAACAGCGTACGCACTCCGCTTGTTACCTTCTCACAAATGTTACCGTAACGTCGATGGTAGCATCATAGACCCCACGGAGCTTGACGAAGCCGAGCGTCATCTCCAGTATCTTGTGCAAGGGGAGTCATTCAATGCAGAGAGAAAAGATCTTCTCGAAAACAA
The DNA here is from genome assembly GCF_964194025.1 of Convolutriloba macropyga. Classification (NCBI taxonomy): domain Eukaryota; kingdom Metazoa; phylum Xenacoelomorpha; order Acoela; family Convolutidae; genus Convolutriloba; species Convolutriloba macropyga. The sequence goes on along the minus strand of NC_134472.1, from coordinate 76,045,404 downwards.
ACCCGTTAAACGGAGTAGCCGTATTGCCCCGTTTTCTCCCTTTATTGGGCCAAATCGTCTAATCCGATCGGCAGGCCGCATCAAGCGGTTGGTCGAAGTTGACTTTGATGTAAAACATCCTATCGTTCTGGACGCACGCCATGCGTTTGTAAAGTTGTTCCTCAGGCACACGCACGTCAAACATCATCATCAAGGTATTGATTACCTGCGGGCAAAAGTACAAGAACGTTATACTATCCTTAAATTACGTTCCTCACTACGTTCCATTAAATCTAACTGCCTTACGTGCAGGATGTTCCGCGCTGCCACTATTCAACCCATCATGGCTGATCTCCCAGTAGAAAGACTTGCATACCAGTCTCCTCCCTTCACGAACACCGGAGTCGACTACTTTGGCCCGTTTTACGTTACTGTACGTAGGACTACCGAGAAGAGGTGGGGTTTCCTCTTCACATGCTTAACTACTCGTGCCGTTCATGTCGAAATCGTTCCTTCCATGGACGCCAGTTCGTGTGTAATGGGAGTGGAGCGGTTCGTCTCCCGTCGGGGTACACCAGCCATTATTTGGTCAGACAATGGCACTAACTTTGTTGGCGCGGAAAAAGAACTACGCGAGAACATCGAAAAGTGGAACACCATCAACATCGCTGTAGAACTTGCCCACAAAGGCATCAAGTGGAGGTTCAACCCGCCCAGTGCGCCACACCAAGGTGGCATCTGGGAGAGGCTAGTACGTAGTTTCAAGCGCGTACTTTACACAATCCTTGGAACACGTCGCCTCACGGATGAGGTTTTAAGTACCACTTTTTGTCTGGTCGAACATGCACTTAATTCACGTCCGCTAACGCCCGTAAGCGCCGACCCATCCGACCTAGGCGCATTAACACCCAATCACTTTCTCCTCGGTAACCAAGCACGTAGTCTCCCGTCCATCATTGGTGTAGATGAGTTTGATCACCGTAAACGTTACGCCCGCGCGCAGTCATACGCTAACGCTATTTGGTCTCGTTGGATCAAAGAATACGTACCGGCGCTGAACCGACGTTCCAAGTGGCAGACGCCTGCCGAGCATAACCTTAAGACCGGTGATTTGGTTTGGGTAGTTGAAGAGACCAACCCAAGGGGTTACTACCCCACTGCTCGGATCACTGAACTTCGTTACGGTTCCGACAGCGTCGCACGCTCCGCCGTATTGCGCACGTCCTCCGGATCGCTCGTTCGCCCGCTTGTGAAATTAGTACCCATTCTCCCAGCATCTTCTTCTGGGCCGGAGGATGTTAGTAACTAAATAGATTTAAAGCGAGAGATTATTAGCCAATCAGAATCCAGTATTTAAATAAGCAATCGAATTGAATAAAATACGTTCCAATTTACGTACAAAGCTCGGAAAAAGTGCAATTAACATAATTTCAAGTAAATCTAATCATAAGACCTATCAAATAAGACGTGATTCGGCTCAATAATTTTCGGGTTTTTGGATTCATTGGCACAAAATGGTGACTGGCATTGAACTAATGCGTTATTAGACAAAATACCGGCCAAATGAGCATCAAAAATTGCCGTCTAAAAAACCACTTGTTGCTATGATCGTCGCAATCTTAATACGTTAATAATGCTTATATACGTTGTCTTATGCGTTGCTTTATATCGTTCAAAAATTGAAGCTTTGGTAGACTGTTTTACTTCTCAGCTACATGATCAAAACATTTTGTAATCCTTCACGATGCAAATTGAAAATTGAAAAATAAAAATTTGCATTCTTTGCATTCCGTTAAACGCGTCCAGTAGTTTTCCAAAAAGAATCACAATCTAAGGGCAACAGTTATTTACAATTTACGAAATTTGCCTGAGAATTGCTCTCAAATTCTCTCTCATAATGAAAAGGTGGGATAAGTTAGTTGTTTAAGGTCTTAACAAGGTGAAGACGCCTTATAGCCTAGGAGTTATTGTCCTCTCAAAAACTCCAAACGGTGTTACGTGAACTGTGAACATAAAGACATGATTGTTACAATGGACTGTTGGGAAGGATTGAGATATCTTATTACATCGAAGAAACGCGGAGGATCAAATCAAGAGACAAATAGACATCACTGTCCTTTCATTGAGATGCAGCATCAATCGCCAGCGCACAGCTGTTATTCGCATGAACTATACACATTGCTGCTTTACTCAACTCAAAAATTGATAATCACCAAGGACATGAAATGATTGGTCGATAATAAATAACAGGAAACATCAACAGTAGAATCACTTTTCTAAATCACGTACCGAATGCTAAAATATCAGAATCAAATATTAGCATGGGATCCGAAAGGTTGGTTATGTATGGTAACTACAAGTGCTCTTTTATCATAGTTAGTCAAAAAAATATCCACTAACTCACGCAATCAAGACAGTTAATTAATCTTGCCCGAAAACAACGAAGAAAGCAATAGGAAGGAGAAGCATTTCCAATTGAATTTTTTAACCCTTAAACAAAAATAAAAGTCCCAATACCCAAGAAAAGCTGCCGATGAGGTTAAACAATTCCATTGGACTTCTTGTTAGCCGAATTTTGAGCACGACAGCTGTTTACCATTATAACCTCTCTAGCTACAACAAAATCTATAGTCATGCCAATTACCATAAAATTAGAATTATTATGATGTTATTTTACTGGTGGGATTATTTTAGTGATGTAGCCTGGCATGACTAACAGTATGTCCCTGTGTGGGCAAAGCAGTTCTCTGTACAGGACTTCGCTTGTTGTTCCTGCTGTCCCAAATGACAACTCGTCCACTGTAAGTACCACCAACTATCAGATTCTGGTGGAACTTGGCGAATACAGCATTCACCACAGATGTCTGCAAACATGAAACATTTGGGAAAAATGATACTTTCCTTTCGTTTAACCCAAGGAGTTTCTACCATTAACACACTCAGACACACTCAAACATCGAGAAACATCAGTCTCCGTTACAAAGAAGTCGTTTCTTGACTTTGAAAAGATTTAGCGTAATCTGAAAAAGATTTAGAGACGTTTTAGCGAAGTCTGAAAAAGAATTTGAAGGCATCATAAATTCCTTTTAAGATAAAATCACTCAAATCGATTCAAATGCAATTCAACATCTCACTCAGAACTCTCACTTGAAAAGAAAGTAATAAATTACAAAAAAAAAAAAATTAGCACAAGAGCTGTGAGGACCAGAAAAAAGTAAAAATTGCTATTTTAATACTTGCTGCAAGTACCACCATCTTAAGTCTCGGAGAAAATGACAATTCGGCAGCAATCAAAACATACCTGGAAGATTGCCAGAATATAGCGGCGATTAGTTCCCATGACCCGATTGGGATTGAAAGAATTGTAGCTGTAAATAGGTCAAACAGTCTACCAAAGTTTCAATTCATCAAGAAAAGGCATAAATTCAACGTGATAAGTTTATATAAAGCAACGTATTAGCTCATTGATGATAGCAACGTATTAAGATTGTAACGTACATAGCAACAAGTGAGAGTTTAGACGGCAAGGTTTTTTTGATGCTCTTTTACTGGTTTTTTGTCTGATGTCATTGACGTCAGAATCAGTTCATAATCGATCAACAATCGTCTGAAGAACCTAAAAATATTAAGCCGAAAACCACCATAATCCGTACATATCGTAGTTATATTTACTTAAAATTAGGTTATACGAACTTTTTCCGAACTTTCTATGCATATTAGAACGTTTTATATGCATTTAAATACTCAATTATGATTGGCTAATAATCTCTCGCTTAAATCTATTTAGTTACTAACATCCTCCGGCCCAGAAGAAGATGCTGGGAGAATGGGTACTAATTTTACAAGCGGGCGAACGAGCAATCCAGAGGACGTGCGCAATACGGCGGAGCGTGCGACGCTGTCTGAACCGTAACGGAGTTCAGTGATCCGAGCAGTGGGGTAGTAACCCCTCGGGTTGGTTTCTTCAACTACCCAAACCAAATCACCGGTCTTAAGGTGATGGTCGGCAGGCGTCTGCCACTTGGAACGTCGGTTCAGCGCCGGTACGTATTCTTTGATCCAACGAGACCAAATAGCGTTAGCGTAAGACTGCGCGCGGGCGTAACGTTTACGGTGATCAAACTCATCTACGCCAATGATGGACGGGAGACTACGTGCTTGGTTACCGAGGAGAAAGTGATTAGGTGTTAATGCTCCTAGGTCGGACGGGTCGGCGCTTACGGGCGTTAGCGGACGTGAATTAAGTGCATGTTCGACCAGACAAAAAGTGGTACTTAAAACCTCATCTGTGAGGCGACGTGTTCCAAGGATTGTGTAAAGTACGCGCTTGAAACTACGTACTAGCCTCTCCCAGATGCCACCCTGGTGTGGCGCACTGGGCGGGTTGAACCTCCACTTGATGCCTTTGTGGGCAAGTTCCACAGCGATGTTGATGGTGTTCCACTTTTCGATGTTCTCGCGTAGTTCTTTTTCCGCGCCAACAAAGTTAGTGCCATTGTCTGACCAAATAATGGCTGGTGTACCCCGACGGGAGACGAACCGCTCCACTCCCATTACACACGAACTGGCGTCCATGGAAGGAACGATTTCGACATGAACGGCACGAGTAGTTAAGCATGTGAAGAGAAAACCCCACCTCTTCTCGGTAGTCCTACGTACAGTAACGTAAAACGGGCCGAAGTAGTCGACCCCGGTGTTCGTGAAGGGAGGAGACTGGTATGCAAGTCTTTCTACTGGGAGATCAGCCATGATGGGTTGAATAGTGGCAGCGCGGAACATCCTGCACGTAAGGCAGTTAGATTTAATGGAACGTAGTGAGGAACGTAATTTAAGGATAGTATAACGTTCTTGTACTTTTGCCCGCAGGTAATCAATACCTTGATGATGATGTTTGACGTGCGTGTGCCTGAGGAACAACTTTACAAATGCATGGCGTGCGTCCAGAACGATAGGATGTTTTACATCAAAGTCAACTTCGACCAACCGCTTGATGCGGCCTGCCGATCGGATTAGACGATTTGGCCCAATAAAGGGAGAAAACGGGGCAATACGGCTACTCCGTTTAACGGGTTTGTTTTCGAGAAGATCTTTTCTCTCTGCATTGAATGACTCCCCTTGCACAAGATACTGGAGATGACGCTCGGCTTCGTCAAGCTCCGTGGGGTCTATGATGCTACCATCGATGTTACGGTAACATTCGTGAGAAGGTAACAAGCGGAGTGCGTACGCTGTTATCCGTAGCAACTTCTGATAAGAACTGTACTTATCGAAGGGAATTAGTTGCGGGGGCGGTTCCTTAGTTGACTTGGTTACAGATACGGCCAATGATGTATTGGTTTCGTCAGTTTCCTTAGTTACTATACCAAGTTTGATGTTATTAACTACTTCAGTGCTTGGTTCGAACGGGAATTGCTTGGTTCTCAGGAAATCTGGACCTCTCACCCAGCTACTTGATTGCAATATCTCAGCAGACATACCACGAGTGCCGGCATCTGCCGGATTATCGCTTGAGGCAACGTGGTTCCATTCGTCAACGCTAGTGTGTTCCAAGATTTCGCAAACACGGTTTGCAATAAATATTGGGTGCTTGGTTGCAGAGTTAAGCCATTGCAAGACAGTAGTGCTGTCGGTCCACATGAAAACCCTGTTGACTTTTACTGTGAGAGCTCGACATATATCTTGTTTCAATCGAGCGGCCAGTAGCGCTGCCTGTAATTCCAGCTTTGGAACAGTCATGACCTTCATAGGTGCTACGCGAGCTTTACCCAGGACAAACGCAAGCTCCGTTTGGGGCCCACTCGAAGTAGTTACTCGAGCCCGGAGAAATGCAACGGCACTGAAAACTTCTTGTGAACTATCGCCAAACATGTGTAGTTCCAGGTGTTCAGAGTTTCCGGAAAAGTAGCTCCTTGGTATAGTGATTGCTGCAAGCTTGGGTAGTTCTACACTCCATTCGAGGAACCTTTCAACAGTGTCTTTTGGTAATTCTTCATCCCAGTGCTGCCCGCTGACACGCCAGATGTCCTTTAGTAACAATCGGGCACCGACAGTAAATGGTGCCACTAGGCCGATTGGATCAAACACCTTAGACACTAGGCTCAATACCAAGCGTTGTGTTAAAGACTTAGTTACTGTGCTGGAGGTACCCCGACTCACAACTAGGGTATCATTGTTGTGATCCCATTTCAACCCAAGCACGTGCGAAGATTCCTCCTTAGATGAGGCAATTACTTTTGGTTCGGTGGACTGAGGTGACCCATCAATTCGATCAGCCAGATTTGGTACATTGCTTACAAACTTAGTAAGCTTGAACCCACCGAGATGGAGAAGATGCACCAACTCCTTCGATCTTTTGACAGCCCTCTCAGGTGACTCCACCGAATCCAAGTAATCGTCCATGTAGAAGTTTTCTAGTACGGCTTTGGTTGCTTCCGGGTACTGACTGACATTGTCTCGGGCCGTGCGTTGCAGTGCATAGTTAGCGCATGTGGGCGAATCTTTAGCCCCGAATATATGGCGCGTGTATTGATACACTACAACATTTGTTGTGGGGTCCTCCCGCCACAAAAAACGCAGTGATGGCTGGTCACAGTCAGGGACACCCACTTGGAGGAACATACCCTCAATATCTGCGGACACGGCGAATTTATGTTGACGGAACCTGAGTAGTACGTGGATTAGGTTTTGGAGCAGGTCGGGGCCAGTGAGCAAAGATTTATTCAAGGAAGTACCGTGGAACTTTGCTGCACCATTTAATACCCTACGCACTTTCCCCGGTTTGTTCGGATTGATTACGGGATGATGTGGTAGGTACCACTCTTTATTCGACCGCTGCTCAACCTTGTGAGCATCAGGGACTGTTTTCAAGTAACCTTTTTCCAAGTCTTCACGGATGGTATTAGAATAATTTTCTTTCAATGACGTATCTCTCGAGAGCCGCTTTTCGAGAGACTTGAGCTGTACCAGTGATGAAAAGTAGTTATTCGGGAGCTGGATGTTGTCATCAGCCCATAACATACCGACATCGTATCTTTGGCCGTTATGAAAAGTTGTTGATTCAAGTATTTCCTGCGCGCGAGCATCCGCTGCGGATCGTGGGTCAACTTGCTTGAACGCGCCGTACGATTCCATATCATACCAAGATTTAACCTGACAAGCTAATTCAAAATCCTGTTCAATATTGGCTTTGAAACACGTGGAGACTAAACTTGAGCTTGACGGGAGTGGGCCACTTAAAACCCAACCTATGGGCAAGCGGACAGCGAATGGTGAGCACTTTTCGTCGGCTGAAAAATACTCTAACGGGCGGATGGCATGGTAGACATCCTGTCCAAGTATCATCTCAATTTCTCAATAGCTATATCTTACTGGATCTAGAACTGCCAAATGTGGGTACGTTTCTTGCATGGACTTCACGTCAATGATGTCGGAACCTACGTTTAATGTTTCCCTCACGTAGGGACGTACAGTAAATGCTTCAAAGTCTTGATCTTTGTGAGGTGTCACAGTCAATTGAACCACCTTTGTGTCTATGAGTTCTTCCGTGTTTATACCTTTGACGGTCAGTTTTAATGCGGTACCCTGCAAACCGAGTCTAGCTGCGAGACTATCGGACACCCAAGAGTTACTGCAAGCGGTATCGCATAAAACCAACGCCGTAGTACTAGTACAAGAAGAATTAGTAACTTTCAGTTCCGTGATCTGAAGGAGGCCTTTGACATCCGTCACGGAAGACAAAGTGGTTGTTTTGCTTGGTTGCGGTTGACCAGTAGATGGCCTACTTGTACCTGCGGTCGACTTCGAAGTATCGATGTTGTTGTTTGTTGAGGGTTTAGCTGGAAAAACCCTTTCAGCTCCATGAAGTAAGGTGTTATGGGAGCTGTTGCAACCATCTTTCCTACACTTACGGGGACTTGGGCATTGCCTAAACATGTGTTTATCACGCAAACAAGAGAAACAGAGCTTTGCCTCAGCCACGACCTTGGCTCTCTGCGTGGGGGTCTTTTCCTTAAAGACACGGCATTCCCACAACCGGTGGCTGCCTTTGCATACAATGCAACTAGAGAATGATGTTGACGGAGACCTCTGTTGCGGCTTAAGGTTACTCTTCTGTTGCGTATTTGCAGCAAATGCCTTTGAAGCAACTTTTGATCTGGTTACTGAGTTGTTGGTATCCTCAGTCCTTGCTTTAGGTGCGGTAGTCTTCATTAAATCGTGCGCTTCGGCCTTCTCTTTTAACCAATCGTTGAAATCAAGAAGAGTAGGTTTCACCCAATGCTTTTTGACCGTGAAGAGTGACCATGACTCCTTCAAATTGGGTGGTAGCTTCTGTACGGCGGTGTTGAGAAGCGCAGCACTCTTTAAATCCGAATCGTATGACAGCGATTTAAATACCCCGACAAGACTTGAAATGCACCCCGAGTAATTAATGATGTTATCGCTATTGTGCATCTTCAATGGTGGAAAGCTGTTGAGTTTGTCTAAATGTGCACTTACGACCGCCTGTGGTTGGCCAAATTTACGTTCCAAGGTCCTCAGTGCGTCTTTGTACATTGCGCCGCAGTAGGCAAACTCAGCTATAGCTGTTTTAGCTTTACCTGTTACGAGGGTCTTAAGGTATGTCAATTTTACATCATCAGTTAGGGACTGAGAGTCAATTGCGCTTTTGAATTGACCATACCATTCGTGCCACTGTAGAGGATCCCCATTGTATTGGGACAACTTCCATTCGGGTAGTGGGTCATTCCTCTTGCTAGTTAAGGCATCAGTGAATGCCTTAATCAAGCTTGCATTTTCAGATGCTGGCGCTGGAGGCGTGGGATACGCTGGGCCACTCCAGCACAAAGGTATCGGAGCAGTATGCCCGTATGTTGGATGTATAACCGGCGTGACGAAAGGTGGCGCGATGTTAGTAGTTGTACTAAAGGGGTTGACAGGGACGCTACAAGTTGCTGCGTAGTTGCTATTTGGATTATGTTGTGTACTCATTTGCAAGATGGGATGGCTGATGGTGGGGTTAGCTGTGCTTGGGGGTAGGTTCTGTTGAACGTTGTTGAAGACGGTTGCATTATTTTCTGGTTTGTTTACGTTTGGGGGAGCATTCTGAGGAAAACGCCACAAATTTAAATCGGGGTTACGGTTAAGGGGACGTTTGGGTGCGGTAGGATACGGTACCAGGCGGGCTTGAGATGGATGGACAATGTTTTGTTGTGGAATGTTGGGGACGGGTAAGTATGCTGTTGCGCTCGCTGGAGTGGGCGACGGAACCATGGGAGGCTGAGGGTTATATAATTGTTGAGGCGGGAATACGGGAGGCGGGTTCACGAGTGGGTTAAGAGGTGGAGGGACCTTATGCGGGGAATGGGCAATAGGGACTTATGTTTGGTGTGGAATGTTACTTTGAGTTAGATTCTGTTGTTGTTGAACATGAGGCATTGACATATGTAATTGGCAAGGCACACTGGAGCTTTTCGGACCCAAGAACTGATTTACTTGTGGGTTTGTTGAAAATTCAGGTACAAAAATGGAGTTCGTTGGTGCCATAACGGGTGTCGGTGGCCGGGGAGGTTGCATAGGTGGTTGAGGTGGTGGGAGTGCAACATTTTGTACGTCGACTGGTACCTGGTTCACTTCACCACTGCCTGAGGGACTATGTGCCCTTTGATCAATGAGTGATTGCTGCAGTTGAGCCTGGAGATATTCCCGATACAAAGCTTCCTGCTGGGCAACAGAAATTGCAACTCCTGGCCGTGTGTACTGAGAAAGCATTTCAAGATGATGTAAGTTATCGGCAACATTACTTGGGTTTTCTGGAGGATTACTAGGGGAGGTATCTTTAACAGGAGGGTCGGCAGTTGCTGAACCGGGACGAGAAAAGTTTAACTCACTTGAATTACCTGCGGGAAACGAATTTACCCAATCCTGAACAAGTCCCTGACTTCTATCTGATCCCCTATCTTTAAACAAATTCAGTTCACTTGAGTGGTGACTAAACAATGAATGATTATCCATTAAATCAGCCTCATCTAATTTAGCTGCTGCAACACGCTGGCGGTGGTCTTCCTCCAATTCTTGAAGTGCCATCTGTTCCATTTGTATTTCAAGCTCCTTTTTTCTCATGGCAATTTCGTGTTTTTGTTTAGCGAGGCGCATGGCAGCTTGTTCTTGTTTCTCGGCCTCTTCGCGTTTTAGTTTTGCCATGAGAAATTCATGTTTACGCTGGCTAGACATTGATGATGTTGTTCGGCGTGAACTTCTCTTAGATTGGCCTTGAGGATTAACGCCCTCACATACGGTGGCTCGGTCAGCAACTGAGTCAATATAGCTTCTAGCCGCAAGCAAGAATTTATCATTGTTCTTGGTTTTATCATCCAACCATTGCTCAAGGACAGGGTAAATTGAATCTGGGTTCTCCGCTTTACTGGCCAAGTCAAATAGTTCTTCATTCTTCTCCACCAGTTTACTGAAGAGATCCTTCAACCTAGTAACCAAGCGTTCAACTTTAACCCTCCTGTCTTGACGATCTATGGCATCTGTGATATCCTTATGGATGTTACATAGCTCAGATTCTAGATTAGATCTTGCATTAAAGAGCTTTTTCAATTTCTCCTGCTGTTCGGCCATGATATTGAAATGGCTAGTTTATCAATGTAGAGTAACTTTCAACCAAACACGTGGAATGCGGGTTATACCGAACCCAAATGACGACGACTTGATAATCAAGACGTCGAAGAGCAGAAAAGAAGTTACCGAGTAATGAATTACTCGGCGAAAGTAAGTAAGAAGACAAATCACGACGAAACGGGAAACGAAGCGGGCGGGGCGGGAAGGACGGGCGAACGGCGCGCAACGCAACAGTGAACGGAACGGAACTGGCGAAAACGCGGGTGGTAAACGGGCGACGCAACGGACGGGACGGAAACGCTGAACGAGCCTCGCACGAAGAAACGTGAGACGAGACGGAAACAACGGAGGCGTTGAGCGAGTAGCGCGCAACGAAACGGAAAGGCGGGTCGGAACGGGCGGGAGACGATTACACAGCGAGCGGGGAGGTCGGGAACCACTATGCTAGCAGACCACAGCAACAAACTCAACCAAACAAACTAGCCGTAACTCCAGAACAAACTTAAGTCACACCCTAGGATGGAGGAGAGATGCTACTGCACGAGGCAAACTAGCACAAGTCATTATGGGGCTTAATATATACAAACAACGAACTAATTTACGGCAAAGCAGTAGTATACTAAATGGATGAAAAGAGCAAGAAATTTACTAGCCGTAACTCCAGAATAAACTTAAGTCACACCCTAGCAATATTCAAACCTAAACAACCAGTCAGCATACCGACAATATTAAACAAACTACAGCAAAAATTAAGTAATATGCAGCGCTTTTGTAGTCTATGAAAGCTGGAAAAGTTAAAAAACAATCTAGCCGTAACTCCAGAATAAACTTAAGTCACACCCTAGAAGGCAAAAACCTAAACCAACTAACAATCATACAGTTACACGCAAACATACAGCAGCAAAAATCAATATACTACAACAGAGGTGCTAGTAAATTAGTAAGTTGGGAAAGTCCAGGAACCACCTAGCCGTAACTCTAGAACAAACTTAAGTCACACCCTAGAAAGCAACAAGACCAAAGCAACTAACCAGCATACTAGCATAATCAACATACTGCAACAAAAACACAACATACTTCATCATATATGAAAACATACTACATCAAAAACAGGAAAAAATAACGGAAGAAAACGAAAAGCGAAGTTTTGGGAGAGCGGCGTTATCGAAAGAAAAACGGAAAACGGAGAATTGTAAAGTAAAGAACGAAAAGAACGCGGACGAAAAACGGTATATAAACGAGCGACGAGAAAAATTATGGGAATTCGATAATTTTTTTGTAGGCCGGAGGTTGTGAAAATTTTCACAACTTTTTCTGTGTAAAGAGTTTCACTCAATTAACGAGCCTTCTGGTTGAAAAATCAAAATTTCGACAAATTTGTCAAAATTTTATGCCTTTGTCCAATTTTTTTCAAGTTTTGGTCAATTTGTTTGCAAATTCTTGCTTACGGAACGATAATCCAGTAAACTGGACGGTTTTAAACTCAAAAATACGGTTTATCAATATTCGGTATTGATTTTCTAAAGTTTTTTTTTTTTTTTAAATTGCCTCAAAATTGACCAAAAATTTTCAAAATTGAACAATTTAGCATTATGCTCTCACATTTTTCTCCATATCAGAGCTAATTTTTTGATATACGAACGGACTTGATCACTTTTTACGAATTTTCTTCGACAATTCGACCAAAAATTTTCAAAATCAAAGTTTTTCCGTCGCAAAAACTATGCTTGCGGTGTCCCCTTACCAATGTTTTCTACAAAAAATCGTTTTCTACAGAAAATGGATCAATTTTACTACCACTCCGATATTGAAAAATTCAGGGGTTGGGTTGCTTGCCGTCTAAATCAAATACAAATATATCACCGTAGAAAAATCAAGATTTTCTTTTTTTTTTGAATTTTTTGTTACCAGTCTGTTGAAATCTGTAGAAGCAAACTCATTGTGACTCACTCAGACTTTGGATAACGTGCCATCTCTGATGTATTTTCTTTGATCCGCCTTCAGGATGCTTCACTGTCCACTCAAAGTAATTGTGTAGTTGAAACATCTTTTTTGCCAGTTCGGTACTCCCCAGGCATATTGGTTTTATAATCCTCCAACACGGCAAGTTCCGTTATACGATTGTCGATTTTCCATAGAAACCAAATGGCGTCACAACTGGTTTGTTTTTTTTCTCTTTCAACAGCCAATCTTAGTTGTCCCGTTGCTTATTGTGATTCTCGGCTAGACTGTGTTCCATACGAGGCCAGCTAGTAAAATCAGTTTGAACAACCAACCAAGACTCTGACATTCAATAAATTGCGATCCGATCACTTCGGCGTTGTGAATTTGAGAAAACTTAGGGGATGAAACTTAAAGCTAACAAATGGTAATAACTAATAGCGTGAAAATTATGTGTTTCAGAATTGATAGTGTAGCTTGAACTGCTACATCATTCATTGTTGAAGTGGCCACCACAATACAATAAAAAGTGATTAAGCATTTCAACTATTCTCGGAACTTGAGTACGAATGGAGCAAGTGAGAACGAATTGGCGTAGCGTAATAAATTCGCTACAGCCATCTTATTAACACGTTTCATTGAAAATTGGTTCGCTTTTTCTTTCGCGGCACCAAAATGTAGCTGTAAATAGGTCAAACAGTCTACCAAAGTTTCAATTCATCAAGAAAAGGCATAAATTCAACGTGATAAGTTTATATAAAGCAACGTATTAGCTCATTGATGATAGCAACGTATTAAGATTGTAACGTACATAGCAACAAGTGAGAGTTTAGACGGCAAGGTTTTTTTGATGCTCTTTTACTGGTTTTTTGTCTGATGTCATTGACGTCAGAATCAGTTCATAATCGATCAACAATCGTCTGAAGAACCTAAAAATATTAAGCCGAAAACCACCATAATCCGTACATATCGTAGTTATATTTACTTAAAATTAGGTTATACGAACTTTTTCCGAACTTTCTATGCATATTAGAACGTTTTATATGCATTTAAATACTCAATTCTGATTGGCTAATAATCTCTCGCTTAAATCTATTTAGTTACTAACAAGAATAACAGTAGCAAGTAGCAATAGACCTGGCAACTACATATTAAATCAATTTAGCCGACAGAGGTCAAAAATATTTCACGCAATTTGAAAACGCGGAAAAATTGGGTACAGCAAACCAAAATTTTGGACTGAAGAAGTACACAACATAGCAGGATGAGTCCTGAAATACCACTATCAAGATTTAAAGTGAAAAAGGACACCAATTTTGGCGCACTTTTTTAGTTGACTTTTAGTGGTAAACTGCCACCAATTGAGTTACCCTGCTAAAAAATTTTGAATTAAAGAAAAATTTAGATAACGGAAATCGGAAAATCCAACGGTATAAAAGCCACTCGGAAGTCAAAGAGGTCACGCAAAAAAATGCATGAAAAACGGACACGAGCAATGAATAAGACAGAAGCGGTCCATAAATTTTGTTACATTTTTATATTCATCCCATCAAACATTTTCGTTCACGTTTTCGCAAAGTTTACATTGAAATTACCCAATTATTAGAATATATTTTTTGGACAAAAACAGAGTTGAATCGAGATTAGATGAGACAGATTTCATAAATTTCTTTTGCTTTTTAAAGCTTTTTGGAAAGTCGTAATGTTATACTTTTAAGGTTAAAGTTTTAATATGGGTAAACCAATAAAGACAATTAAGAAATCTTAAAACATTTTAATTTTGCTTTTAGAGAAATTGTTTCTCTTCCTTTTTAATCAGAAGCATGCTGCTAATCTCTGTGTTCATTCAGAACTGTCAGAGTTGACTGTGGCTCGAAAAAAGTGTGCAAACTTGTCTATTGATACCAAAAATAACAGAGAAACAGGTGGCTTCAACTTTGTCTTTCTTATCATTAATGTTAACGCACATCGAGATTGAAACAGAGAAGGACATAAAAAATACAAATTTACAGAATTTGTTTCTAAGTGTTCTAATTTGGTATTCCGTTTCAGTTAGATTCTCAAACTATAATTCATTCAAAATCTAGACCAAGGGATTTTAATCTTTATACTAAATAAAGATAAACTTAACCCTCAGATTGCCGAAAAATTGCTTCGTATTTCTTCAATCTGCAACAAAGAGAAAATTTTATTCTCTAACAAATTGTGGAATGTAGTATCTTAAGAATCAGTAATTTACTGCAGTTTCTGTTAGCAGCCCCCTAATAACCATCAATTAGAGTGACATACACTCAGTTGACTTTAACTCCTTCAGTTAAAGAAAGCAGAACTCTCCTTGTGGGTAAACTCATTTTTGAGATTGAGGTAAGTAAAAAAACTGATAATGACGTCACGCACTATAATCAGTCCAAATTGCATGATAAAAAGAATGAACAAAAAATATATTTGAAGTGAGCGCGATGTCATATTTTCGACAAAATTTTGACGACGAGAATTTAAAATAAAACAGCAAGACAGGTCCTAATTTACAATCAAAGCAGATAAACGCTGAAGATCTGACTATCAGCATCATTTAAAAATATAATTTGAAGGTCAATAGAGCATACACAAAAGTAATCACAAAAACAACTGTCTATTATAGTCAACAGATTATATACAAAACAAACATCAAAGAATACAATAAAAGTCTCACTCCACATTTTGGAAAAAAAAAGGTCATCAGTCATTAAAAATATAAAGGGCATAGTAGGAACACGTTCATAATTTGCTAAATTGGACAATAGATATCATCTCTAACATAAATTAGGATCGAAGTGGAAAAAACAATTGATAAGAACTGTAAAAAATTCAATTTCACTAAGAAGTTTGAAAAAAGTGCCATTATAGTCATTTAAACACGTAACTAACAAACCAAATCTTTACCAAATAAATATTTATCATTAAAAAGCATAATTTATTTCAAAAAATCCAACGAAAGATCGCGGTGTAAAAGACGCAGCTACTATAAAAAATGAGTAAACTTTGCCTCAAAGTAAATGCTGAGAAAGCAAAAGGTTCCTCACTAATTATCTGTAAGTCATGAATTCATTAGAAACAAGGAAACATAAAATAGGTGCAATCTTATTCTAGTACTAAGCCAATCAGTCCTGCCGTAACTAAGACTAAGAAGGTTTAAAACAAAGATTAACAAGCACGGCCGAAACTCCAAAAAAGTAATAATTTTAAAGCAGCTGTTCTCGACAAAACATCAAACTGTTTCACAGACAATGGTTTAAAGACACCCATAAATTCAAAAAGGCAGGAAAAAAGTTTCATTTCTTTTGAATAAATTGGCCTATGAACAAAAAAGTGCCTTCCTTTAGTATGACACAACATATAAGAGATCTAACTAAATATTCTGGAGAAATAATTTTGCAACAAAACAAAAAATAGAGAACATTTCAAAAAGACAAAAATTGAAGAACATTACGGATTCAACAAAATCACTAAGTCACTTAAGCTACAAGAAAGAACAATTAACACCATTGTCAAATTCTAATACATAGCCGGCAAACAGCTCAAAAATAGCCGCCGTTGACGAGCTTGACGCACATTGGGATTGAAACAGAAAATTTGGTTCTAATTTGGTATTCTGTTTCAGTTAGATTCTCA
Organism: Convolutriloba macropyga; assembly: GCF_964194025.1. Lineage (NCBI taxonomy): Eukaryota > Metazoa > Xenacoelomorpha > Acoela > Convolutidae > Convolutriloba > Convolutriloba macropyga. Next base: position 76,029,210 of record NC_134472.1, on the reverse strand, counting down.
AACTATAATTAACTCAAATTTTAACATTTTAAACCGAAGGGTATTAATCTTTTTACTAAAGCCAACTAGCAATTGCTCTAACGAACTTTGATAACCCAATGCACTCTGACTTCATGACATCAGGTTTTATCGTTTAGTCCCATTTCTTTTAATTTTGTTCTTCTGACCGTATTCACTATATTGGGTAATTCAATGAGTGAATTCCACACAATTGGAACAATGAGTAGTTTAATCTACGAAACAAACGTCTAATTCATGACTTGTGGAGAACAAAGGTGAACGAAAAGTAAAGCGAATTTAAAAAATCGCGCCTAAAAAAAGTCGTTGCGAGACTGATGGCGGGTATTAAAAACACTATTTAAAAGACCCTACACTGGAAAAATAACAATAAATAAAAACGGCATACTAGAATTCAATAAATGCTTACTGGTCAAAATCGTTCCCATCAAACAAATATTTTCAAAATCTTATTAAAATCTTAAAATCTTATTTAAAATTTTAAATCTTATGTGAAAACCCATTTAGAGTGGAAAAATTCAAAAACAGAATTAAAATCCAACTGAATTTCAAAATATAAACTTTTTATACAATGCAGGTGCACGAGCAAAAACCTTTCTTCTTTGCAATCGAAAACATTGAAACAATAGCCAAAACAATAGCCAAGCCACGACAGGCGCACAAGTTGCTCCATTTATGTAGAAAACGTGATTGATAAAAATGGTTACAAAATTTCTCGATTTTCTGTTATGATTCTTAAACAACAGTTTTTTAATGACAAAACTGTAATCAGTTTGTAACTAAAATTTCATTTCCGCGAAAAGCGTATGTCAACTCTCAATGTATGGTATAAAACATTAAAAAGGCACAACATCGCTACAATTGCGTGTAAACGCAGAGCAGCATTAAAACCTCCGAAATAGCACAATATTCAAAACATAGCCGGAAAATTAATGAAAAATGACCACCGTTGACCCGCGTGACGCACATTGGGATTGAACCAGAAAACGGAAAAGTAAGCAAAAGAAATTGATAGTGTCAAAGTATTCTTATTTCGTGTACAAATTTTGGCATCTGCCGTTAGATTCCACAATTACATTTAATTTGGCTTATAAAATAAACGCTATTAAGCGTAATACTAAGGCCAGCTAGCAATTGCCCTAATGAACTTTGATAACATAATATTTATCACTTAATGACCGGGCTTTATATGTGTATCCCGTTTCTTTTGATTTTGCTCATTTCACATTATTCATTACATTACGTAGTTCAATGAGTGAAGGAATTTAAAACAGGTGAAACAGTGAGTGAAATAAGTCAGAAGTCAAACGTGAAAAATGTGATCAAAAGGTAAAACATAACCGACTAACGTCGGGCGAATTGCTCTCAAACGACCGGCGAGCGGTTGGCTTTGTCAGTAGCTAGCCAAGTTTTATTGAAGCTAGCGCTAGCTTGATTCGACTCTTAAACTTTTAGTTTTCCAGCTTTGTTAGTAAGCAAATCAAATAGAAAACTGATATTTAAAAAATTTGCAAATATTGCAAAATTTAAAAGAAAAGCTTCCAGATTTTGCAATGAAAATGTTCAAAACTATTTTTTCTCTCCTGAGTTATGTCAAGTAACCCATCTGCAAGACTTAAAAACTTCGTTGGCCAGTAATGATAGCTAAACTGAGAAAAGAACAAAAACACTCAAAAATTTTGAAAACAATTGCAAATTTTAACAAAATCCGGCTAAAATTCAACACAAAATCTTCAAAATCATTCCATTGTCTCAAGAGACTATCCAGCATCACTATTTCAAGCTTGAATTAGTTTTACTGGCTCAAAAACATCCATAAACTTGGAAAATAATAATAATTTTTGGAAAATTTCAAAAACTAAATTTTATCAAAAAAGTGCTAAAGCTGGAGTCATTAAAATATTGATAACAATTCCATGAATCTAGAAACATTGCGACAGCTTTTCACAAAGCCTTGGAGAGGTCCCTAGGATCCTGGTGCAGGAAAAAATGATAAAAAAGTCAGATTCAAAAAACTTGAAAAAATTGCAAATCATTTTTAAAATTGCTGATCTTAAAATCTTGAAAACCCTTCAATTACATCTAGAAGCTATGCAGTAACCTAAGCTCAAACTCTAGATGAGGTTATGTGGCTGTTGAGGTTGGCGAAACCAAGAAAATTACAAAAAATTCAAAAAAAATTAGAAGTTGCAAAAAAACTGCTAAAATTTGTGATAAAAGTTGTAACTTATCCATGGCCAACAAACATTTTTCAGTAACTCATTATCAAACCCTAACGGAGATTGTCTGTTAGGCTGAAAAACCTGAATAAATGACAATAATGACAAATAAACTGACAATAGCGATAATAAACTGACAATAAATTCAAAAATTTGCAAGTTTTGTATAAAAAAATGCCGAAATTCGTGGTGTTGAACTCTGTAAAAACATTTCATTACATTTAGAAAATATACAGTAACTAGTTTTGAACCCTAGAGGAGGTTTCTCGATTCTTGAGGCTGGAGAAACCTAAAAACCAACAAAAACCTGAAAAAAATGCAAGTTTTATAAAAAAAATTGATAAAATTTGTCATAGTAAAAACTGAAAGCTATTCCATGGCAAATAAAATTGTTTCAGTAACTTATTATCAAACCTCTAAGGACGTTTTCTGGCCACTGCGTTTGAAAACAAGTGGAAAATAAAATAAAAATATCGAAAATAGGAAAAATTTGCACAATTTGTCAAAAAAAGGCTAAAATTCGTGATGTTAAAATCTTAAAAGCATTCCACTACCACTAGAAACTATGCAGTAACATAATATAAAACCCCTGAGGAGGTTTCTTGACACCTAAGCCTGAAAAACACAAAAAATGAAAAAAAATTCAAAAAACTTGAAAAAATTGGTGAAAATTAGTATAAAATTGCGTGTTTTTAGCGATCGGTTGTTCGTCAGTAGCCATGGGAGGCGCGGGGGGGTGGGGGTGGGGTACACCGGGGGTCTGACGGTGAAGGGGCGTGCAACAGTGGGAAGGGGGGGCAACAGCGCCTTTGGGGTGGGGGCAATAGGGGGGGTCAACAGTGGGGGTGTCGTCAACCTCTAAGAACCGACCTTCACAACATAAGTATTAAGTCTCCAAAACAGTTTGAGCTGAAACAGAGCTGAAAGGCTCTAAAAGCACTTAATGCCCGCTGGGCGCTACCTGTTTGTCCCGTTTTTGAGGACGAAAAGTCAAAAGCGTCAGACGAAAAATCGGCCAAGCGAAAAATCGCATAAAAAAAGACCTACAGGACTAATTTAATTGCTACAAACTTCGTTTGAGAGCAATTAAACATGATCCCAACAATTGTTAAAAAATTACCAAACGTTTTTATCGCCCTCGAAGTTAATCACTCAGCTACACTGCCTTTAATTTCCCTTCGCTCACAATCGGTTTTATTATCAAACTTGGGATCTTTTCAACAATTGCCCCCACCCCCTGCAAAAGGGGGACTGTTCTTGAGAATTTAAGCCAGCGATTTATTAACCAATCAGAGATAACTAAACATAACCGACTAACGTCGGGCTAATTGCTCTCAAACGACCGGCGAGCGGTTGGCTTCGTCAGTAGCTAGCCACAGGGGGGGGGGGGTCACCGGGCGCTGATGGGGATCAAAAGCGTCAGACGAAAAATCGATCAAGCGAAAAATCGCATAAAAAAAGACCGACAGGACTAATATAATTCCTACAAACTTTGTTTGAGAGCAATTAAAAAAGGTAAAGCGAATTAACAAGTCCTGATATACAATTCAAAGAATTTCAGATTAAAATCTAATTTACAGAATAAAAAACACAAGACCAAGAATGGGCAACGATTGGAGTAGGAAAACCATTTAGAACAAAATCAAATCCAAAAATGTCGAAATAACAGTAACAATCAATGTCAAAATGCAGTATGTGAACAAAAAAGCACTAGCGAGCAAGCAGATTTTTGTTCAAACACCATTTTCTAACTCTACATTAGAATTAGAGCAAAAAATTTCACGCCAGAAAACCACTTGCTTTTTCGCTCCACTTCATCTTTCCGCGTAACCAAAATCATCACCCAATTTGACTTCAAAAATCATTAAAATGTGAGAACAGATCGTTTGTTTCAATTCAAAGATACAATTCAAAGAATTTTCTGACTAAAATCTAATTTACAGAATAAAAAACACTAGACCACGAATGGGCAAGGATTGGATTAGGAAAACAACTTACAAAAAAATCAAATCCAAAAATGTCGAAAATCAAATTCAATATCAAAATGCCGCATGTGAACAAAAAAGCACTAGGGAGCAAGCAAATTTCTGTTCAAACAACATTTTCTGATTCTACATTAGAATTAAAGCAAAAATTTTTACGCCGCAAAACCACTTGCTTTTCCGCACCACCTCCTCTTACGGCGTCACCAAAATCATCACTCCACTCTTACGGCGTCACCAAAATCATCACTCCAATTTGAGTTCAAAAATCAAGAAAATGTGAGAACAGATCTTTAAAAAACATAGCTAGAAGACTCCGTAATTGACTCGAAGTAGATTTCAAATTAAGTCCTAGCCAACATCCAGCTAAACTAGCAAAATTTTAATTATTTCATTATATCAATGGATTTGAAAAAAAAGAAAGGAAACAAAAAGGAAAGGAAAAAATGCAAAAATCATACTATTGGAAATTTTTCACAAATCCACCAACAATTTTTAAAAATGTCTAATATAATCAATTTATGATTAACAAAAATGCATATTTTAGGAAACAAACCTGGCGATTGCTGGAAAATAGCTGCGATTGATTCTTATGAACTCGATTGGATTGAAAGCAAAATCTGATTTTCATAAAAACTTCACTTATGTTGATTTTCATAAGTGTCATTCATGTTGATTTTCTTCCATAGTTAGAAAATTTACTGTTTACTGTTTTACGAAAGGATACAGAAGCTAGTATCAGTAACAATAAGGATTAGAGATGGTAAATAAGACTTATAAGAATAGAGTTCGTGTACCGTGCGTCTAAAATTGGGTTTAATAGATTTATAAAGATTCACTTTTTTCTTTGGTTTTTCACTACTGATTCCGTTTATTTTATATTGTTGTCCTGATCAACTGCTGCTTAAAAGCACTTTAAAAGATTGAGAGGAGAAAGAAAAGCCTGCAGAAATAAAAAAGGATAAACGCAAAATTTTGAACAAGCTGTCAACCAGCTTAAAGCGAAACAAATTATTGAACGAAAATAGGGCCGGTATAATAATGCGCCGTGAAGATGAGGGGTGATTTTAAAGAACAAATAAAGACGATATATCTCAAAAAAGGAGAAAAGCCGGGCAAAAACAAAAAAGACTATGACAAAATCTAAGGAACAAGAAATTTTTAAATAATGTTCTCTAAAAACTCTCAATAGATGTTTTCACGTAGTAACAGACATTATACACCCGACCCTAATTCATTATTTGAATATCAACAAAAAAAACTATAAATGTCAGAACAACAATTAGTTAGAAACAGAAACACAGGAAAATTAAGCAAAAAATAAACTAGACTGTTTTCTTCAGTCAAAACTTCAAGTGATAATAACTAAAAAGGGATGGAAACCAACATGAATAGTAATTTCAAATACCCCGAATTTCAGATATTGACAGATCAGAAAACAAACAGATGTTTTCAAATACCCCGAAAAAAATACCCGGACATTAAAAAATTTGAAGAGTACAAGAGTGCGCAGCATGAACTGATAAATATCTTTCTCTTTGCTCTTCAATTCGTTCAGTCTTTTGACCTAAACACTTCGTTTTCACATGCGGCATTGACTTTTACATCCTGTTTTATATAAACTTCAAAACATTATGGAGAAAAAAGACGTTCCCCCAATACTCCTCTTCGAGTCGTAAAAAAAGACAGCGCCCCATTACAATTCAAATTCTTTGAATTGAACAAAGGGGAGGGCGCCTAAATAATAGCCGTTAAGAGGCTGGTGAAGGGTATTAATTAACTGCCCATCAACTTCCAAACACTACCAAACCAAGCCCACAATATCAATAAAGCAATTCAAACCTCTTAACAGAAAAAAAAGATTTAACACCAAAACAACTGCTTGAGAAAGCAAAACGTTGAAAACAAATCTACTCACGTGCGGAAAAATTTTGTTCACCTGAACTTCTCGCTCTCTCGAAGACAGTTGTATGAGCAAAAAACCACTCTCATTTCGCGCCACTCTTCGATTTTGTTCAACACTCAAATCACTCAAAATTTTTCACGCCGTTCCCTTCCTGCTTCAGAATTCACTCCAATGAAGTTCATTTTCAAAAATACTTCTCCAATACTCCGCTTCGAGTCGAAAAAATAGATGAACATAACTCCTCTTGGAGTCGTAAGATGGACAGCGCATCAATACAATTCAAATTCTTTGAATTGTATTACAACCAAGAAAAGGCCAATAATAGCTCTCCATCGTAGCAATTAATAAAATTGTACGTTGCAAAGCACGTTGGATTTCATTCATTGCTAGAATAAAATTAAAAATTGAATCAATCTACGCTTCCTCTGTCTGAAGAGACAATTTCACTCAAAAATAAAAAAGCTCCAGTTCCCACCTGACATTGGTAGATTGCATCGGGAGTGTCAGCATTGAATCCCAGATTCCACACCATCGCAAGTCCAGAGTTCTCCAGTCCACCCAGAGATCCACCCGACTCGGATTGAGCTGCTGGGTGGTGGTCGGCCTGGAACAAAAATCTTTACACTCAAAACTTAACATTTACATTCATAAACCTGACGCTAAACCATAAAACGAACTACAAGTAGGCACGCCGACAACTTTCAAAACTAATTAAGACACTAGCACCTACATCTTCAGTTCAGATATCAACTTCCTGATCCCAGAATTAGCAAATAAAATCAGATGAGAAAACGAACACTTGGATGAGGTTTAGGCACCACTTTGAAAATTTTGCTTAAGCTAGATTTTGGTCTTAAAAAATGCTGAAGCGTAATAATTGTGCACATAGCTGATATCTAGCTTAGAGATGATACCACGAGACAAGAGAAACAACGAGTGTCGGCTACTAACAGAGAAGGAGTGGTATGAGGCAAGGACGAGCTCATTGGGGAAGAAGGGAGACCAATCTAGGCTGCTGACTGCTGAGTTGTTGCACCAGTAGTCCTGGTAGAACACACGTGACACCTTCACCTGACTACCAGGGTGCATACTCCTAAATACACAAGCATAAAAAGAACAGAGATGCAAATTGCAACAGTGCTTAAGTGATTATAGGCACGACCTAACAGTATATGATAAAAAAACAGTTATATATCCTCGTTCATGGCACGTCTCTGGACATTAGCTATTATTTTCGAGTTGACTCATTTCTATATCATCTAATAAAGCACTTATGGATCTTTCCAATTATGCCTTAATTTTTCTCAATGAAATTGATTGAAGTAACCAGCACTGATTGCCTAATTTAATCCACCACTAGCAGGCCCGCAAAAGCATCACCAGAAAATCATTTAAAAGAATAGGTTTAAAATTGAGATTTTTTTCGTACCAGCTCGTGCAGTAAGCCATGACCCTCCTTCAACAGCCAGAGGTATTGCGTTACGTTACCGAAGTGTTTGGTTTAGTATATTACCCCAATTAACACCAATTTTTTGATCGAAGACTTAATTGGCTTTGCTATCTTGCATATTTAAGTACCGCTAAGATTTGTACAGATAACGAGCTTCTACAGTGAGAAAAGAGAGTAAGAAAAGAAAGTGAGAAAAGAAAGTAAGACAGGAAAGTGAGAAAAGAACGTGAGAAAAGAAATTGAGAAATGAAAGTGAGAAATGAAAGTGAAAAAAGAAAATGATAAAGGAAAGTGAGAAAAGAAAGTGAGAATAGAAATTGAGAAACGAAAGTGAGAAAAAAAATTGAGAAAAGAAAGTGAGAAAAGAAAAAGAAAAAAGAAAAAGAAAAAAGAAAGTGAAAGAAGAAAGTGAGAAAAGAAAGTTGAAAGAAAGTGAGAAAAGAAAGTGAAAAGAAAGTGAGAAAAGAAAGTGAGAAGAGAAAGTGGGAAAGAAAGTGAGATAAGAAAGTAAGAAAAGAAAGTGAGAAAAGACAAAGAGAAAAGAAAGTGAGAAAAGAAAGTGAGTAAGAAAGTGAGAAAAGAAATTGAGAAAAGAAATTGAGAAAAGAAAGTGAGAAAAGAAAGTGAGAAAAGAAATAGAGAAAAGAAAGTGAGAAAAGAAGGTGGGAAAAGAAAGTGAGAAAAGAAAGTGAGAAAAGAAAGTGAGAAAAGAAAGTGAGAAAAAAACGAGAGAAAAGAAAGTGAGAGAAGAAAGTGAGCAAAGAAAGTGAGAAAAGAAAGTGAGAAAAGAAATTGAGAAAAGAAAGTTAGAAAAGAAAGCGAGAATAGAAAGTGAGAAAAGAAATTGAGAAACAAAAGTGAGATAAGAAAGTGTGAAAAGAAATTCAGAAAAGAAAGTGAGAAAAGAAAGGAAGGAAAAGTGAGAAGACAAAGTGAGAAAAGAAAGTCAGAAAAAGAAAGTGAGAAAAGAATGTGAGAAAAGAAAGTGAGAATAGAAAGTCAGAAAAGAAAGTGTAAAGAAAGTGAGAAAAGAAAGTGAGAAAAGAAAGTGAAAAAAGAAAGTGAGAACAGAAATTGAGAACAGAAATTGAGAACAGAAAGTGAGAAAAGAAAGTGAGAAAAGAAAGTGAGAAAAGAAAGTGAGAAAAGAAAGTGAGAAAAGAAAGTGAAAAGAAAGTGAGAAGAGAAAGTGGGAAAAGAAAGTGAGATAAGAAAGTAAGAAAAGAAAGTGAGAAAAGAAAAAGAGAAAAGAAAGTGAGAAAAGAAAAAGAGAAAAGAAAGTGAGAAAAGAAAGTGAGTAAGAAAGTGAGAAAAGAAAGTGAGAAAAGAAAGCGAGAAAAGAAATTGAGAAAAGAAAGTGAGAAAAGAAGGTGAGAAAAGAAAGTGAGAAAAGAAAGTGAGAAAAGTGAGAAAAGAAAGTGAGAAAAGAAAGTGGGAAAAGAAAGTGAGAAAAGAACGAGAGAAAAGAAAATGAGAGAAGAAAGTGAGAAAAGAAAGTGAGAAAAGAAAGTGACAAAAGAAAGTGAGAAAAAGAAAGTGAGAAAAGAATGTGAGAAAAGAAAGTGAGAATAGAAAGTCAGAAAAGAAAGTGAAAAAAGAAAGGAAGGAAAAGTGAGAAGACAAAGTGAGAAAAGAAAGTGAGAAAAGAAAGTGAAAAAAAAAGTGAGAAAAGAAAGTGAGAACAGAAAGTGAGAACAGAAAGTGAGAAAAGAAAGTGAGAAAAGAAAGTGAGAAAAGAAAGTGAAAAGAAAGTGAGAAAAGAAAGTGAGAAGAGAAAGTGGGAAAAGAAAGTGAGATAAGAAAGTTAGAAAAGAAAGTGAGAAAAGAAAAAGAGAAAAGAAAGTGAGAAAAGAAAAAGAGAAACAGTGAGAAAAGAAAGTGAGTAAGAAAGTGAGAAAAGAAAGTGAGAAAAGAAAGTAAGAAAAGAAAGTGAGAAAAGAAATTGAGAAAAGAAAGTGAGAAAAGAAGGTGAGAAAAGAAAGTGAGAAAAGAAAGTGAGAAAAGTGAGAAAAGAAAGTGAGAAAAGAAAGTGAGGAAAGAAAGTGAGAAAAGAACGAGAGAAAAGAAAGTGAGAGAAAGTGAGAAAAGAAAGTGAGAAAAGAAAGTGACAAAAGAAAGTGAGAAAAGAAATTGAGAAAAGAAAGTTAGAAAAGAAAGCGAGAATAGAAAATGAGAAAAGAAATTGAGAAACAAAAGTGAGATAAGAAAGTGTGAAAAGAAATTCAGAAAAGAAAGTGAGAAAAGAAAGTGAGAAAAGAAAGGAAGGAAAAGTGAGAAGACAAAGTGAGCAAAAGAAAGTCAGAAAAGAAAGTGAGAAAAGAATGTGAGAAAAGAAAGTGAAAATAGAAAGTTAGAAAAGAAAGTGAAAAAAGAAAGGAAGGAAAAGTGAGAAGACAAAGTGAGAAAAGAAAGTGAGAAAAGAAAGTGAAAAAAGAAAGTGAGAAAAGAAAGTGAGAACAGAAAGTGAGAACAGAAAGTGAGAAAAGAAAGTGAGAAAAGAAAGTGAGAAAAGAAAGTGAGAAAAAAAGTGAGAAAAGAAATTGAGAAATGAAAGTGAAAAAAGAAAGGAAGGAAAAGTGAGAAGACAAAGTGAGAAAAGAAAGTGAAAAAAGAAAGTGAGAAAAGAAAGCGAGAAAAGAAAGTGAGAAAAGAAAGTGAGAAAAGGAAGTGAGAAAAAAAGACAGGGTACCCCACACGGATTCGAACCCTCGCCCCTCAGAATAGCAGTCCTCCATCTTACCACATGCACTATAACGACTACAAGCCACCGTTTCTCACAATTGCTTATATCGTATCAATAACATATTTCAGATTGCGAGCATTTGAGATCACACAAAATCAAAAAGTAAAGCGTGAAAAACTTAGTTGAAATCTAAGAGTGTTCTAGAATAGCGCAGAATCTGTAAAGCTAAAACTTTGCAGAAAAACACACGTTTACAATAAGAACTTCAAACTTAGTTCGGGACCATTCAAGAAGCACGTAGTACCCAGGAAAGTAAATCCTCCCTCTGGGCGAGCAAACTTTTAAGCCCACTTAGCCTCGTGGTAACTGCACCTGACTAACAGTCTTTTGTCCCGGGTTCGATTCTCACCCATCTACTTTGAGCCTTTTAGGTCATTGACCTCTCTCGATATGTCCGCTTAAACATGCTGCTCAATGCGGCTCTTAAACATGCGCTTCGAGAGGCCCCTTAAACATGCAAAAATTTTGTCCCACTTTAGAGCTCACGCGTTTAATATATAGGAGGATTGTACCCGTACCGAACTCCAAGTATGATGCACTACTGGGCACGTATGAATGAAAGTCTTATCAGACTTCAATTGCACTCGGCAAGCGATTCCTGAGTCTAAACTAACACTCCAAAAATTTTCGAGTGAAAATCTCGATATCCAAGAATTTTTGTAACGTGGCGCAATTTTTGGATTTATTTTTGTCCACTAGAAAATAGCACGTCCTTTGCTTTGGTTTTTAAGTGTTTCATTGTTGCGAGTAGTTTCATTAGGTTCCACGGTACAAAGAGGTCAGCAGACATTGTTGAAGTGTTGAAGAGCCGACGCGTATGAAGGTCATGCTAAATTCCTGTCATGAATAAAGGCAAACTGAAGATTCAATGTTCCTTTAAGCGACCAGATGATGCAAAAGAATAAACATTTACTTTGTTTTACCACAATGAGTTTCTCAGCTGTGTTTATCGAAAAGCACTACGCACAATGTAAGACACTGGATCAAATTTTGAGGACTTTAGATAAGTTTGAAAATAGATCGCTGTATTTTTTCTCAAAATTATGCACCGTGCTTTCGCAACTGTTTTTGTCTATTGTTTTTGACTGCACGACAATCAACTGACAGCTGTGTTGAAGTGCTCTGAAACTTCTTGATGTGAAAAAAATAGAAAACTTGTCAATGTATAAGAAAAACATTTAAAAAAAGGTGCTCTGCGCTTTTTAACAAGACGACTAGTGGAGCAGTGATCTATGGCAGTCTGCTTCAGTCGGGGGGGGGGGGGGGGTAGCCTGTAAGAGTGCAAGAGGAGGACGACTGAGAAATTCACACCTTGCAAAACGCAAAACTTCAATGGGGTAAAAATCACTCAAAAAGCCAAAACGGTCAAACGATCATTTTGCATTGAAAAAGACCAAAATACCTAAAAAAACCAAAAAAGTGAAATATTGAACCTCAAAATAAAATTCTCTCTAGAAGAGTGTGATCAGTTCCGGAAGATTTATTTAATGGTACCACTCCAGTTCTCCGCAAATTATAGCGAGCTTCCACACTGAATTTTAAAAACCGCGTCAAATAAAGTTCCCCATCCCCCTCAAAAAAATTCGGAGGTTTGGAACAACAAAGTTAACGCTGGACAATCGCCACACATGCAACTGTGCATCAATGTGGAAACTCTTTTGCTTTAAGCTTCATTTGATATTCTTTATCTGCATATCCATTAAAAACATCCATTTGAAACTGCCATCATTCTAAACTTAAAAGACACGCCAGAATTTGCTTAACAGTTCAGTGTTAACTCACGAGCTCTTGTCATCGTCCTCCTGAGTGTAGCATTTGTACACATCAGGGTCATGTGTGATTTTCCTCTCCACAAGCTGGGAGGAGCGAGTGAGGAATGTTAGGAATCCCTCTGAACTCACAATGGCCGCCTTCTCCTCGTCTGTCAGCTCTTTCGCCACCGGAACAGGACTGGCAGACCTGCTTCCTTGCTCTTTCACATCCTATAATTATACATCATCCGTCTCATATTTATTACCTAACATTTTGTAAAGTAAATACATATGCCAGCTTCAGATTTTGTACACAAGTAAACTACTTTGAGCTTATAAGCAGGCAACATATCCAGGAGGACAGAGCTCTGTGTTTGTGATTAGAGCTTGAAGTTTAATCATCTCATATAATTTCGGTACAAACGTTTCTTTCAGAATTCGAAACTTTTGTCAAAATTTAATTACGTTTCCATCTACCAGACCCAGAGTGTGTTTATATTTAACAAGACAGCGCATGTTTAAAGCTCTAACCTTACCAGCAGGAGGCTGGGTAAGCAGCGTTTGCTCTGAATTGTTAGCGGTTCTAAGCAGGTTTTATCTTCAGATCTTATAACTTTCTGTTTTATCAAAAATCAAATCACATTCTTCAGGATGACTTGATACCTACCGAGCCAGAACATTCCGCCTAAGAAAAGAAAAATTTGAACTGACCAATAAAAAAGAATTTCAGGTATAATACAATAGTCACAATTTTAGGAACATAGCCGGCAGATTGCCGGAAAATAGCCACAATAGACGCTCATGGCCTTCAATGAATTGAAACACCTAAAGAAATAAGATAGACAGATCGACCACCAGTCCTTCAATAGACTACTAGACTTTTCGGGTTAGCTTCGGACTGTCAATTTTTTGACACAAACGTTCTATAAGGAAAACGCCCTTAAGTAGCTATTTCAAAATTGATATTTGAAATCAAAAACTCAAGACTAATAATCACGAATTAGGGCAAACAAGATTGGCACTACTTAGATGCACACTATTAACTAGTAAATGTTCATAAAATTTAAAGTTCCATAAGTAAGGTCATTTTTTTGAGTGAGGTAAGTCACGCAATTGACCTAAAAGCAGAAACGACGTCACGTACATAAATTTTAACTGCAAAGCAATAGAAGTCACTGAAGTCAATTCCAAGAAGTCAATTCCAAGAAGTCAGGTCGTAAGAATCATCGATGGAGACGACGAATTAAAAAAACATAGCAGGACAAGTCCTGACGTACAATTCAAAGAATTTTCATTGACTAAACAGAAAAACTAGACCTAGAATGGACTATGAGTGAATTGAGAAAACCATTTTTAAAAAAATCAGATCAAAAAATAAGAAAAAAGAACAAAAAATCAATGTCAAAATGCCGCAAATGAACAAAAAAACCACTAGCGAGAAACGAAAATTTAATTAAAACAAAAAACTAGGCCTAGAATGAGCTGTGAATGGATTGGGAAAACCGTTTAGAAAAAAATCCGATCCAAAAAATCGAAAAACAGTAAAAATCAGAGTGAAATTGCCGCATGTGAACAAAAAACCACTACCGAGAAACCGAATTTTTGTTCAAACACCATTTTCGCACTCTACTTTAAAATTAGAGCGAAAAAAATTCACGCCGCAAAACCACTCGCTTTTTCGCTCCATTTCCTGTTTCGGCGTGACCAAAATCACTACTCCAATTTGACTTCAAAAATCATGAAAATGTGTGAACAGATCTTAAAAAAAAGACAGCGCCCCAATACAATTCAAATTCTTTGAATTGTAAAAAACACGATGTCCCCAATAATAGCCGCGCTATCGCTTCGCGGCTATTAAAAATAAACAAGGAAATTCTAAACTTTTTTTTACTACTTTTGCCTCACAAGATATGCAAATGGAATCTCAAAATGTTATTTTCAGCACTGCTCGAACTTGACTGTTGTACCAATAACTACGGCAACAAATCTGTAGCTACAAATCTTTATAAACACAAAACGCCAAGATCAAGAAAACGCCAAAAAATAACTTGAGCAAAAATGAAAAATGAGGGAACTGAAAATGACCATCTGATCAATGTGTACAATAAATTTGTCTGACAAATAGTAGACTTGATACAGAAATAAAGCTGAAAAAAGTTTTTAGTCAACAAATGATGTGTGTCAAAATCGTCTTCCATAACGATGAAACTTCATAAGAACATAATTCATCAGCATTTTCCCTTCAATTTTGAGGATTCCACAAAACTTTTATCCAGTGTAAGGAATAGCAACATCAAACCGAAAAAGATTAAACGACTGCAACTACTTAAAAAGAAATATTCCTCGGAAAACAAACTACAGAGTGAAGTGCTGTCAGATTACATTGTCAGTAGCTGGCTGTGACTTTTGTATGCTGAGTTTAAGCCAATCTGAGAGACGCGGAAAGAGTAGAGAAAGTGATAGCCTTAGCGGGGCTTAACTGATGGGGTTTGGAGTGTGTGTGTGTGTGTGTGTGGGTGAGAGAGAGATAGAGAGTGTATGTAAGAGGTTTGGATGGGGCTGGGGGATGGGGTAGGCACGTCGGGTTAAGGGTGGAATGAAATGAGGCAGGGTGGACGAACTGGGGGGATTATGGAGGTATAAATTTGACCTTCACACCATGATTTTTTGTCCTCTAAGAACTTTGCACATTTAAAGACCAGTAACGCTCAAAGAGAATTGCTCAGCAAATTAAAGTATTCCGGGGACTAACTGTTTATCCTCTTCTTGGAAGCAAAAATTCAAATTAGACAAAAAACAGGTTTATCTTCTTCTTGAAGACAAAAATTAAAATGGTCAGACGATGGCAACAGGTGGTTAAGAACAACTTTGTTACAATTTATTGAACGCGTCAAAATTTTTGAAACAGCTAATAACAAAACAACCGATATTGCCAACATGGCGGAAAATACCAAAAGGTTTCTCGCAAAAAATGTCTTCAAATAGGTAACACAAGCTCTGAACAGCAAAAATTTCACAGTACGATCTAGTTTCTATTCAAGTGGTTTCTCTCACATACTCATTTGGCGAAAAAACTCTTTCCCGCTCATTCGAGAAGCGGTTTAGGAGAAACAATCAAAATAACAAAAAAGAAATGTGAGATGTACAATCACGCTCTTAACATATATTATCAAAGTAAACTTTTTGGCACCTAAGTATCTCTGAAACTTAAAAAAGGACAAAAAGATGCAAAACTATGTTGAAAATGAGGATATTAAGCGATTTACCAAACCAAATTTCTTAACTCATACAAATTGAGAAGCCTAACTAGTATCTGCCATCATTGCACTCTCATTTTTAGTCTGAATTTAGATAGAGTTGCCTTGCAAGACCTTAATATCAGAAGTAAGATCTTTAAAAAATGACTAACATGAATTTAAGATGCGAATCAAGCAATAGAATATCAAACGCAATTTTCACAGCTATGAAGGTAACAGATGAGGTTACGCACATAAAAGCAGTTAAAAGACTTACTTCGGAAAACTGCTCTCAAACACGTGGAGAGCGGTTGGTTTCATCAGTAGCTAGTTGAGGCTTAGGAAGGCTAGCTTTAGCTAAATTGATTGGGTGAGCATGGGGAGGGAGGAGAACGGGGTGGTGAGCGCGGGGTTATGGAAGGAAAGAATGAGACGGAGGGGTTTCAAACTCTAAGAACCGCACTTCACACCATTGATTTCCGAGAGACGGGGAACTACCATTAGTTTCCTAAACAGTTTTGGTTAATCGCAAACTTAGAGACTAGTGAGCCGTAAGGCTGTAAGAGAACTTAATGCTTAAGTTGAAGTTTATCCCGACTTTGATGACGAAATTCAGATGGTTAGACGCAAAAAGATTAGACAAAAAGTTTGTAGTACGAACATTTTCATAAAGAAGACCAGAAGGACTAATATAATTGCTAAAAAAAATTCGTCTAAGAGCAATTAAAATGACAGTATAAGAGAGAAATTAATTCGTGAGCAAATTTCTCTTTCGATTTGCAGCTCGGAAAAAAAAGACAATAAGAGGAAGAAAATTGCTGCGCCAACCGCAATAAAGCTACGCTCAGCAGCAAAAAACTAAAAAGGAAATCTCGATAACTTCCTGAAAACCTGGAAACTCGACAAAATCTCCATAACTAATGATAAGCTCATCGGGTTTCAAAACGTGTCACTTACAAGTTTCTATCGTAATATCGTCGGTGGTAAATTGATCAGACAACTTTTGGCCGATGTCGGGTACACTTTCCTAAAATTTTGTTTGCTGTGTTGAACTAATTTTTGAGTGTAGTCGAAAACTGTAACACACTGAAAATTCATTAGTTTTTGTTTCAGTGCAGATGAAATATTACTAATTTTTAAATATTCACCTTTTCCTCTTCCTTCTTGCCTTCATCTATGTCTTCCTTCTGTCCTGTCGCTCCTTCCTCTCCATCCCCAGCTCCCTGTGCCATTGTGGGCTGTGGCAGGAGATAGTCGTCAGTCTGTGTCTCCTTCGGGTAGAGATAACTCTCCACGGGAGGAATGTCCACCGAGTTCACAATTGACGGAGCCATTTCCAGTTTTGCCACCTGACGAAGGGACCGACCCGAGGCGCCCAGTCCACTGCAACGTCATCAAATTATTTACGAATAGACATTGCATGGCCAAATTGCTACTTACTAGAAGTCCTCGCTTAGAATTATCAATTTAAATGTACTTAGATCTTGAACCCATCAGTAAGAAGCCACACCTTGCGAAATTAGTTAGTTCCATTTCATGTGAAACACTGGTTCAATAAAGGGTCAAATAATGGCACAAACCTTCTCCATAATTGCAAAACACTTCGCACATCATTACCTGGATTACGTGACTGAGAAAAGAATTGAATTGGAAAAATAATCACTGAGCCAGTGATTTTGCATTTTAAAGCAATTTACATGGTCCAATTTGTACATCCAGCCCAATTGACGTTAACATCAAATATGGGGCAGCTATCTTGGCCCAGTGACTATGTATTAAGAAAGGGAAAGAATTTCACCAGCCACCTCGAACTAAGTAAAGATCCTTCTCCCGCCGATGCCTCCAAATGAGCACCAGAGGGACCCGAAGGAGGGGTAGAGAGGACACCACCAGAGGACTGTGACGTAGAAGGGTCAACACCCACGGACGAGGATTGAATTTGGGGAACCCCTGAAACCACCAAACAAACACTCTTGCTAACACGTGCACCCAAACCACTGAACAGACCAGAACCCAAACCATCAATGTATATTTTTTTAAAATATCGGATCTATTCTGTTTCGCCCCCAGTGTTTTTTTATGAACCCCGGTTACAAATTATATGTCGTTATATAGCACGTTACTATATAAGAAAATAGCACGTGCGCCTGTGGGGTCATAAAAAATTTATGCTCACTAAGCTGGGGGGGGGGGGGGGGGCAAAACAGAATAGATCCAAAATACCAGTTGAAAGCTTTTTTAAACCAGAAAATTGAGACATTAAATTTGGAGTAATTCGATAATCCACTTGTCGCAAATCAAACAAAACTCCACAGATGTAACACTTCATACAAACAATTTTGCGCCTATTAAAGACACACATTTCGAATTGCAGGTGGAACTTTATGAGTAATATAATCGCTTCTCCAAGTGTCATTTGACTAAGAGGTCAAGTGGAACCGAGGGAAAGCTTTGTTGACCAAATGTCAACTGATGAAACCTACTGAAGTGCGTCCGAAGACACCACCGCACTCAAGAAAGAGCTCGCTCCCGACGCAGACTCAGATGCTGAAAAAGTACCACAACAGAAAAATAAAAAAGCAAGGATGCAATAATTCTTTTCAAATTAGCGACACGATTTTGTCTCAACAATAGCCTCTTCTATTCTAAACGCCAAATTGTTTCGTTCAAGTGAATATCTGACCGGTTGCGGAAAAAACCCCACGGAAAAAAAACCCACTTCATTTTAGATAGGAAATAAACCCCCACGGAAAAAAACCCCCACTTTACTATTAAAGAGCTGCGCATTAAGCGCGTTTGGCCATGCCTCGCGGGCCATGGCCATGCCTTAGCGGCCCCTGGGACTTGATATGAAACTATCACAGCCGAACAAATTATCACGACCGAAATTCAATTTTTAAATGGGGGTTTATTTCCGTGGGGGTTTATTTCCTATCTAAAGTTAAGTGGGTTTTTTTCCCGTGGGGGTTTATTTCCTATCAAAAGTTAAGTGGGGGCTTTTTCCGTGGGGGTTTATTTCCTATCTAAAGTTAGACCCTATCTGACAAATCAGCAGCTTTAGTTCAAAATAGGATGAAACAAACCTTGTATGTCGAACTCTCTAAAGATATCATCGGCATTCGACCACCTGTCAGATGATGCTGCCCCTCCGACTGCTGCCCCCGTAGACGTATCACCTTGGTCCTGTCAAAAAGACAATGAACTCACTCGCAATTTCATCACCGATAAAAGAATAAAAGCTGAAACAATCTTTCACCTCTTCTGAGATAAAAGCGATCATAAAGCAAAGCATCTTTTAGCACTTTAAACTCACAAGCAATTTCAAAAATAATTACTCAGGTAATTTCGTTGAAACAACAATAACTTGAGTATTTCTTGTGAAAACAAACTACAAACAATCGTTTCAATAAGGACCACATTATCAGAATACTAAAAAACTTCTTCTGATGAGCCAAGAGAAAATTATTGCCAAAAAGTGTACTTTAGATAGCATCTCAGTGCGGACAAAATGATCGCGTCAACATGCCCTGCCAAAAATTATTCAAAAACCTGTAGACTGACAAGACGGAGAGAATTACAAATTTTGTTGCAAAATATCAAAATGTTTTTGAGACAATAAATCCTATTCAAAAACTACAAATCTCAAACTTGCATATAGAAAACCTTTAAACGCTCAAAAACATCCCCGAAAAGTTCTTTCAGCCAAATATATAAAAGCATGAAGATCTAAAGCAAAAAGACAAAAAAGCGTAAAGAGTGAGCGAGGCAAAAAACGTTGCTGAAATTGAATCGCGATATCAAAAAACGTCTTATTTCCACAAAAAACCATTTGTCTAGAATTCCATTAACCAAATATTAGCATTAGGGAGGCTAGCTTTAGCTTTACGAAGAGGCGAGGGGTGAGCCTGGGGTAGGTGAAGGGTGAGAGCGGGCGAGCATCAGGTGTTACAGATGGAATGAGGTAGAGGAGGATTCAAAATCCAGGAACCGCCTTTCACAGCGTTAATTTGTGTCTCCTAAAAGCAAGAAAAGTCCTGAAATATAATTCACATAACTGAAAAATCTAAAAAAAAATAGACTACTTTCACGTTGACAAAAACTAGCCTGTGATTGTTAACAGAGCACATAACACACAAATACAAAAAACCATTAGAACACCAAAACAATGTTAAAGTTTTTTAACATTTTTTGACGCGCAAGCCATGAAAATACGTTATTTCAAAACGAAATCTTTAAAAAAGTCAAACTTAATAACGCTAAAAAGCACAAACATTTCTCTATCAATTAAACTAAGGCACAGAGTGACAAAAAACAACAAACAAAGGCAACAACCTACTTGTAGCTATCCTGCAATCGTTTATATTTTAGTAACAAGCTTTAATTCGGAGTAAGAACAATAGAGATCATTAAAAAATGGAGAAAAAAAGCGCGGAAGACACTTGAGAATTCACGGAATGTTCTAGAAGAAAAGCACAAAAATGTTCAAGCGAAAAAACAGAGCCAGCAGATTGCCGGAAAATAGCAGCGGTTGACGGGCTTGACACAAATCCGGATTGAAACATAACCGACTAACGTCGAACGAATTGCTTCCAAACGACCGGCGAGCGGTTGACTACATTACTACCCGCCGACGCTCAGATTTCAGCATGGGGGCATAGTGGCAGGTCAAGCGATTAGGGCGGAGGTAAGGTTGGGAGGGTTGCACGAGAGGGGGTCCAAACTGCCAGGTGGGGGAGGGTGGACTAGGGGTGTGTTGGGGGATGAGTGAGGACGATTGATTGTGCCTGGGTGGGTGGGGGTGCTGAATGGGGGGTCGCCCTTTCAAGATAAAGATTCGCCCTTCATGAAATTGTCTCCTCAAATCGCATTTTTAGAGACTAAATAGGCATAAGGCCCTAAGAGAACTTATTGCCAACCGAGCGTTACCTGTTTATCCCCGTTTTTGAGGACGCAAAGTTAAATGGGTCACACGAAAGATCGGACAAGGGAAAATCGCATAAAAGGACCACAGGACTAAAATAATTGCTATAAACTTTGTTTGAAAGCAATTAATTAGTAGAAAAAAATGACTGCAACTGTTTGGAAACAAATGGTGCTTGAGCACGAAAACTATTAGCTGCAAAAAATCATTAAATGGATAAAATTTTGTTACAATAGAAGGCGGAAGAAATCTGATATTAATCTGATTAATTGACAAAAACAAAACAGCGAATAAGGAAAAAAAACAGGAAATAACAATTATATTATACTGATACTCAGTGTCAAAGTCGTAAACGCAACTTAATATTCAACTGAGCACAATAAATAGGTTCACTTTTGCCTGAATGAAAACCCAATGCAACCTGTCATTACTTTAAGAGTAAGGTAAGTTATCTATGCACTATATTCATCGCAGGATTGCCTTAACAAAACCAATGTAGAATGCAAACGTCATGCTCTCAAAAGAAGCACCTGAGCGGTAGAAGTCTCCCAAATCGTGGCGCCTGATCAAATAGTCTTAAAGCAAATCGATGATGATGAATAAAAAAATTACAATGCACTATAGGAACATCGCTATGGCTTCGCGGCTATTAAAACTCAACCGCGACTTATTATTACCTTTGATCTTTAATCCCTCTACGCAACCCAAAAACAAAAAATGCGCCAAATGTAGGCAAGTAGGATTAAAGTATTTGAACAAACTATTTGAGGCAAACTATCAATTACTCCGCGAAAATTCAAAATCGTTCAAAGTTCAAAATCGAAGCTCAATAAAAAGATATTCGCTTTAAAATGATGTCACATTTAGTGTTAAAGAGATCATTCTATGATTTCTGTGCTCAAGCTCTATTTTCTAGTTCATTCTATAAAAACAGCATTACAGATAGTTCTTGTCCCGTCATATTCACTTCATTAAATGTCAGCGCGAAAAGCACTCAACGGGTCGCGTTTAAACATGCATGATCTCTCCGGTCTTACAATATAAAGTTAATGGATCGCATCTGATGGTGCAAAGTTGACACAGCACCATAGAGCCATTAAACCTTTAAACGCTGAAAAACATACTTTCAGCTAAATGCATGAAAGCATGAAGATCTATGCATAAACGTTGCTGAAACTGAATCGCGATATCAAAATATACCTTAATTACTCGCGATATCAAAAATAACTAGTTTCCCATGTAAGCATTTCAAAGCTGTTAATGAAACTCAGCAATGTCAAGATTTAAGGCTCATTAATAGACCCGTACAAACTTTGGACAATTTTGCCGTTATTCTAATTAAACCGCCTACGTACAAGTTGAATATAATATCGGAATTAAAACATTCTATGAAAGGTAGATTGACATTCTCGAGAAAAACAGACAATCTGAGTTTCATACGACAGAGAAGTAACTCTGACAATTTCAATCTTATGAAGACTTTTAACATAGTTACTAAATGATTGAAACAGAGCCACACATAACCTACACCTCAAGTGAAAAACAAGTGATGAAAAAAGTGTTATCAATTCTTTGCTTAACTATTTTTGTCTGGTCTATATTGAAATCCTGCTTATCAACTAATTAATGGACTGCAACAAAAACTAGTAGGCCGCGTGAACAGAAGTATAAGTGCTCATTCGTTAATATCGCAATATACGAGCCTAACTGGCCATTAAACTTATCCATCAATCGATATGGTATCCAAGATCGCATATTCTTATAAACTGAGCACATAAGTCAACTTAACGCATCAGTTTTATTACAATCCATTAATCAAAATCGATACGCCGAAAAGCAGCAGGCCAATATACACATTTTTTTGGGTTGTTTATAGCCAGTTAAATGATAGAGATACCATCCCATTATTCAGTTGTCACTGTCAATTTATGATAAACATCTCTCAATTTATGACCACAAGTGTAGTACTGACAGTAGTGTTCATTAAGTGTTAATGCATACCATGCCCATTAGTCCACGCAGCTGAAATTCGAAAACACAGGCAGAGTTTTCAGAAAATCTAAGTACATCAATTTACAAAATTCTAAGAAACACCATTAATAAAAAAAAAGTCGACATCGCATTCAATGTGTAGGTGGCGAAAATCTGCAAAGCGGGATCTCCAATTTAGCATTAAAATTAAAAACTGCCGTTTCTAAATTGCATTCTAAAGGCAAACCAAATTCATTCTCTTCATTACACCGGTGACATCTTCAATTGCCAGTTTCGGACCACGAGCCTTTTTTGACGAAAATCAATAGTACCTGTGATATCATTTTCGTTTAATTGTAGATTGAACAGAATACCATGCGATAGCAACGCTCGCAAACAATTGATAGTTTTAAAAATGAAAAACAGCCGCCAAGTTGCCGGAAAATAGCCACCGTTGACTCCACGGAGCGACGTTTAGACTGAAACAGTTAGACAAAAAGAGAAAAATATTGACGAGAGACTAAAGTGTCAAAATGTGTTCTAATTTGCGCAATTTCATTAGATTCGATAAATAAGTTGAATTAGGCCTCTAAATAAAAAACTAAAAGCTCAATACGAATACCAGATAGCAGTGTACTCTAAGGAACTCTGATAAGATTATACATTTAGTCAAGTCCTTAAACATTAGTTCGCGGGCTTTATTGGTTTATCCCAATTCTTCTGGTTTCGCTCATGAACTAAAATTCAAAGATTTTCACTGAATATACTGAATACTAGCCCTAGAAATTACTAGGATTTGATTTGGAAAACTATTCTGAAAAAAGGCCGATCATAAAGAGCTTGAAAAAACATGAAGAATAAGTCAACTTGACGCACATGAACAGAACACAATCAAGAAAGCGAATTTTCGTTCAAGCACCGTTATCTCACTCCACTTTGAAATTAAATTTCAAATATTTCACACAGCAAAATCACTCGCTATTCACTCGTTTCTGCATGACCAAAATCACTCCCTCCTCCGAATTGACTTAAAAAAAGATGAAAATGGATTAACAAAAGACAGCGTCCCAATACAACAAATTTTTTGAAAAGTATGAGAGCGCCTAAATACTCGCTTTTGAGAGACTGACGGCGATTATTAATTGCATTTTCATTCAAAGTATTCATCCATGGGATTTGTTCTGATACCAATCTAACCAAAGAACATTAGTCGGCAATACTCAATTTTGCAGCATTATTATGCAGAACTTAGGGGCCATTGAAAATTATGCTGGCAATAAAATATGCTCACTAGATCATTCCGTCTCGTGATAACTCACATTTACAATTATGCAATCAAAAAATGAAAATATGAGCAACGAAAAAAAAAACTTATTGTCATCATGCTAAGTGTGTCGGAATTCGGTTATTATGTCTTGACTGCATTTATCAAAATATAACACCACCTCTTTGCAAAAAAAAGCCGTCTTAAGAATACATCTAAAACAGAATGATCCTGCATGAAACAACCCATTTTGATCCGGCTTAGATCAGAAATCATGAACAACTTCCACAAAACAGAAAAATCATTATATGAACTAGCAAAAACCAATTAAGTTAAGAAATAATTTGTAACCAATTATCAAAAATCTAAGTTAAGTTTTATTTGAAGCTTTTTCTTCTAAAAGCGGAAACTTTAGCAGCAGTTAGCATATGAATTCTCAAAAACTGTTTTAACCTTTTTTCTCACGAAAACAAACTGACTCCCGATACTTTATACATCAGCTCCGTCATTATACAGAATATTATACACAAGTCTATTATTGATCGTGAAAGAAGAATAACCAAAAATGACCTTGATGAAACTGTTATGAATAAAATAGAGAATGCAGTCAAGCATAAAATTGGCATGAAACAACAAAAATGATAGCTTCAAACTTCCTTCGAGAGCAATTAAGCATACCGAATTGTGCAATAAATTCTTCTCAAACGACTGATGGGTGTTCGACTCTATTGCACACTTGATCCCGGTGGTGACAAAGTAGAAGCGTGGATACTAAGGGTCTTCAAATGATGTTATTATTGCTTATATAGGCGAAAAGAAGATTCAGAGTAAAAAGGGACAAATTTTGGCGCTCTGTTCACTAGAATTGTGGTTGCAAATGTCACTTTGTTAGTGCACCTGTTTAAAATTGTGAACGAGAGGAAATCAGTTTGGATGACACATATAATCAAGTCAATTTGATGATAGTCACTCGAAAAGTCAAAATGTCAAGGAAAAACGTTGCATTTTAAAGGCCGCATACGAGTTCAATAATTGCTTTTAAACTTCGTTCGAGGGAAATTTATTATATTTAAACAAACATACCCGGCACAAAAAAATGGGCGTCGCTTAGTAAAAAAAATATATCGAAAGATGAAATTTAAAAAATTGGGAGCGCATTGATAGCTCGCATTGATTAGCTGAAGCGACTATTAAACTATCAAAATACAGGTGAGAGTAAAACATTTCTTCCCATTTCTAAACCAAAACGATCACTCCAGAAGTGTTCACTTAATATTGACATTTAATGTGCTTTGCGGGACGAGACAGCGTTTGAAAATTAGGCTGCTAAATCTCATCCTGAAATTTAAGCTACTAACCCCTTTTAAATGAAGGGAACAAAAAATGATTGTATGATGATAACCCGGTGTAATGTGGAATCCAAAACGAAAAATTCGGAGGTAAAAAAATAGCTGGATATTTGAATCGTCATGCAGTTAAATGTGGATATGAAACACTGTCCGCTTTGTGTTGTTAAAATGAATAGTTTAAAGGTAGGTTAGGTAGGGTTACCTCCATAAACCAAGGGAACTCAAGATAACATACCTCTTCGCGAACTTCATCACCCTTCAAAACAATTTGTCTTCATAAGCATTCCAAACGTTTAGATAAATTGACTAGTGAAGATCATTAGGTTTTGCCATGTGTTAAATATAGATTCAAGTGCTCATTGACTCTGGATTTAAAAGACAAACCCGTTTGTGAAGCCTTGAAGCTTCGCCACTTCTATTCCATTATAGTGTGCAAACATTAATTTCCATTCATTACTTACTAGAAGTTTTTTTCGATGAGTATATATGCCATAATTTTCGTGATAAATATAAACAACAGGTTAATTAGGAACTGAAAGAAAACAACGGTTAAATAAATGCTTAAAAGCCCGTCAGATTTCTAATTGAGGGTTCGAAATACCAATGGCTGATTATCATTTACTCGTAATTCTGCTCGTGGGAAAAGTTGACATCTCAAAGATATCTTACGAATTTAATAACGATTATCGCAAGAGAAAGTTTCAGCCCAAAATAACTTCTGTATGCAGCAAACAGTGACAGAATATTGATTCTAATTTTAATCTAAAAGTAAAAATTGAAAATTTCAAAATAAAAATTTGTTAATTATTAATTATGGATCCTTCGTTTTCCATATATAATCCTTCGTTTTCCATGGTCATGTGGTATGCCCACACCATGTCTCTTCTTGTTCTTATTTGAACGGAACGTGATTAAAGACTCTGTTTACCTTCTGTTTTTGCTTTTCCTGGTTATGCTTTTGCATTTCTGCCTTTTTCCTTCTCATCTCCTCCAACTTCTCCTTCTTCCTCGCCAACTCATCCTTCACAGGAGTCGACATGTCCACTTACAACCTCTCACACCTTTTAGATATATTGTACAATTGGCTGTGAAATTAGACTTGTTCACAAACAAAATCTGAAATAGGCAGTGAGTGATAAACGAGATTTGAAACAGATAAAGAGAAGTTGCAGATTAAAGAATTGGATCACTTCTGGTGATACAAGGAACTACAAAAAAACACAAACCGATTAGTGTCGGAAGAACTCCTCTCGAACGACAGACGAGTGGAAAAACATTTGACCACACCGGGATTCGAACCATCGGCCTCCGACTCCCTATCTAGAATCACTGACCACTCGGCTATTAGTTCCTTCTTTTTTGCTGTGCTGCAACCAATTTTACTTCGACGTGAGAGCAATAGAGATCAGACAAAAATAAAGAACGAAAGCGTGAAAAAGTCACTTGAGAAGTCAAAGAATGTTCAAGAAAAGCGCAAAATGGTCAAGCGAAAAATTTGCATAAAAAAGACCAACACGTTTGCAATAATTGCTATGAACTTCGTTCAAGAGCAATTAAAAAGAATGTCTAAAGTACGAGTCTTCAGTCAAAATAGTAATGCAGTCAGCAGTGTTTTCTTCTCAACGCTTTGTTCTCAAGAGTTACTCTTTTTATCTGAGTAAAATAAATGTGTACAAGTTTATAGATTCAATTAAAATTAAATCGACCAAATAAAGTTTCAACACCGCAAATCTCGGACAACAAATTAAAGTGCACACTCTGTTAGCATCATCATCTATACAAATAGTCAGCTTGAATGTTGGCTGCAATCTCCTGTTCCCACCTGAAACCAAAACAGTTCACAGTAAATAGTTTGCTACCCTGAAAAAGTAGTCTTTTTCAATAAATTAACATAGCCAGCAAATAGTCGAAACAGCTGCGGCCCCTACAATATAGATAAACACAAATACAGAACTGATTGTTTCGACCCACTTTAGTGGCGAATAGTTTTCATGTCTGAAATTAATTTTCAAAAAGTATAAACGTATTTTTCAACTTTGCCTTTTTTCGTTTTTGTCTTAATGTTAATTATTCTCAATAAAGCAAGATCCTCTATCATTTCTGGTGAAATGCAAGTCAAATTGCTTAATTCAGCTTTTATCTAATGCAATTCTGACTTATTAAGCTTTTCTTTTTTTAAAAAAATGATATTGAGTTTTGGTCGTAATTAAGGCTTGTTGTTTTATTTGATTTTGGCTTTCACCAAGTCTCCTCAATAGCAGGTTTATCGGCCTTCTAATGACGCAATATTTAATTTTTTAAGGTTTGAGTTTGAAGCTATTTTTGAAATGGCTACACCAATTGTTTTCGGGCAATATATGAGCTCCTGAAACTTTTCTATCTCTTACTAATTTGGTAGACAACTAAGTCAAAACTGTGGTTGAGTGGGGCCGGAATATTAAGTGCAAATGCACATTACACAGCCTCCTTGCTTGCAAAATTCCTTGACCTTGAAAAAAGTTTCGAGTTGCATTAAGTCTGGGTATGGATTTAGAAAACCCATTAGAAAAAACATCAAAGAAATCAAACAGAACTCAAACTGCCACACGTAAACAAAAAACACTATACAAAAAAAAATTGTACACACAACATTTTTCTTAAAATTAGCGAGAAAAAATCACGCCAAGATACTATTAATTTTTTCGGTCAACTTCCTGTATTGGCGTGAAAAAAATCATCGCGTCTATTTCGCTTCACCTAAATCACCAAAACGTTTGAACAGATCTCGAAAACATAGCCTAACAATACCAATTACGACTCGAATTAAAATGTACGTTGCCCGACAGTTACTTAAAAATTATTCACTTCCTTATCTTGTTTATATGGAAAACATAGCTGGCAGATTGCCAGAAAAAATAGCCGCAATAGATTCGTAGATCGGCAGTCTAAAAAACAGAAAAAAAGACAGACCAAAAAAATTCGTCTTTTCATTGAAGGCTGATCTGTTATATTTTGATTAAAAATCTATATAAGTTATTGCTGCCTCTATTAGCTGATCTCAAATAACCTTCATTTAGAGTGATACACACCCATTTGACCTTATCTCTTTGAATTAAACTAAATAAAAGTCAATTTCAAAGTGAGGAAGTCATTTTTGAGAGTGAGGTAAGTCAAGTGTGCCCAAAAATTTAATCACGCGCCTGAACAAAAAAACTCGCTCCACTAAGAGCGAAAAATGACGTCACACATGCAATTCAGTTGAAATTGCATGAAGGAATGAACAAAAAGTGGCTGTGACGTCATATGGTCGTAACAAAAATCATGACGACGAAATAAAAAAAAAACCAAGAGAAGGCCAATAATAGCCCCAGCTATCGCTGTGCGGCTATTAAAAACAGAACAAATAAGAACAAATAAAAAAAAACTGATTCTGACCCTAAAAAAAATAAAAAAACTCCACCATTTCTGACACCAACGCACCTATTCTTTAACGCACAATAAATCAACAAAATAAAAAAAAATAAGCAAAAGAGGCCAAAAAATGACCTAATTAAGTAAATCAAAAATAGGCCAAAAAATGACCGATATAAGTGTCAAAAAACAACCCAAGTGCCAAAAAGTTATCATTTGAACAACAATTTCATTACATTCGATAAGTTTATTAAGGCTTTAGAAGTTTATTTTCACAAAATAATTCACGAGAACTAGAAACTGAACCTTAGTTTTTATTATTATTATTATGTTTAGTTATTCAAGGGAAAGATGTAGTATGTTTAATTTATAATATTACAACATGTAACTTTAACCTTGGGGCTATTCGAATTTACATGTTTGAGATTAAATATATATATATATATATATATATATATATATATGATGAACTCAAGCTCCTACCTTGAGGACACTAAGCTTAATACTAAGAGCAATTAGACGTATACTCTAAGGGACTTTGATAATTTAATTCACTAAGTTAAACATTGAGTTAAACAGTAAGTTCCCGGGCTTTATTGGTTTATCCCATTTTTCGGATTTCACTTTTTGTCCTTGAAAGTTTTCGTGTAAACTGAATGATTTCTAAATAACTTTTAGTTGAAACAGTGAGTCGAACAAGTCAGAAGTCACACGTAAATTTGGTGACTTATAACAACAAAAAGGTAAAAAGAATTAAGAAGAATTAAAAATTCAGACCCTTAAGAAAAAAATCGATCAAAAATCTCGAAAAACAGTAAAAATAGTCAAATTGCACTCGTGAACAAAAATCGTAATAGAGTCCTATAGATTCGTAAGATAAGCGCCCCTGAAACATTTCGAAAAATTTGAATTCTAAAAAGAGGGCGCCTAAAAATAGTTCGAGAAGCTGACTGTTGCTATTAAAACATAATAACTGCTTAGAAAATGCTGATCGTGTGAACGAAAAAATGGGTTGGTTAGCGCTTCATATGTATGTAGTCTAACGATACAAATGAAAAGATTGAGAATTACAAAATTGTTTTTCCAAATATTGGTGTGTTGTCTGTAAGTGATTTAGACTTACATACTATCAATTTGACTTCAAACAACCTTCACTCTGAGTATTGATGTCAATATTAGCGTGATGTCAATTTTCATAATAAAAATTAAAAACATACCGCGCAGATTGCCGGAAAATAGCCGCCGTTGATTCCAATACGCATGATTGGGATTGAAATAACAGAGGATATTGAAAAAAAAAGATTTTTGTACAAAAACATTTTTTAAGTCCCATTTATTCTGATGGCATTTCGTAGTTGAACATAACGTACTTCTGTTTCTTACAGAGAGGCTACAGGGGCTACGATCAATACCAATAAGCATTAGAGATGGTAACTAAGACTTATAGGAACGACGTTCAAATAGCGGGCATCTAAAATTGGGCTTTATGGGTTTATCCCGTTTCTATTTCTGACATCCATTTTTGTACTAACTCTGTTCATTTTGAATTGCTTTGCTGAGCAACTGATGTTCAAAATCACTTTTAGCAGAATGAGAGAAGAGAGAAACTAGCCTAGAGAAGTCAAAAAGATTTCACACAAAATGTCGAAAAAGCAGCAAAATGGTAAAGCGAAAAAAAGTTCGACGAAGAAAAAAAAATAGGAGCGCTATAATAGCCGGCCGAGAAGATGAGGGCGGCTATTAATAAAAACCATAAAACGACTAACGTCCGAAAAATTGCTTTCGAATGACAGGCGGGGAAACTGATTTCACGGGCTGTAGCCTTTTTTATGGCTGCAAAAACATCAGACGAAGGTCGGGTTCAAACCCCGCCCTCCTGCGTTCCATTCGTCACCTCGACAGATGCATTAACCACTCAGCTATCAGGGCCTTGACATCATCCTTCTAACAATCGGAATAATCATTCTTTAAACAACAAACTTTATTTCGGAGTAAGAGCTAATAAAAACATACCCAGCAGATTGCCGGAAAATAGCCGCCGTTGATTCCCATAACTCTATTGGGATTAAGAAAAAAAGAAAAAATCAACAAAAATTGATTTTTGCATAAAAACATTTTTCAGTGCGATTTATTTTGATGTCATTTCGTAATTGAACATACTCCTGTCTCTCAGAGGGAGGCTACAGGGTCTAGTATCAATACCAATCAGCATTAGATAGTAACTAAAACTTATTAGAACAAAGTTCAAGTACCGAGCATCTAAAAATGGGCTTTATGGGTTTATCCCGTTTCTATTTCTGACTTTGATTTTTTTATACTGAATCTCTTCATTTTGAATTGCTTTGCTGAGCAGCTGCTGTTTAAAAGGACTTTGAGCAGAATGACAGAAGAGTGAAACTAGCCTAGAGAAGTCAAAAAGATTTCACGCAAAATGTGGAAAAAGCGGCAAAATGGGTAAAGCGAAAAAAAAGTTCGACGAAGTAAAAAAAGTAGGAGCGCTATAATAGCCGGCTGAGAAGTCGAGGGCGGCTATTAATCACTCAAAAATGACGAACAAACTGAAATCACTCAAAAGATTATTCTAAAAGAAAAGCGCAAAAAAGGCCAAGCAAAAAAAACCGCAGAAAAAGACACCCAATAACTGCTTCTCATTCGAGAGCAATTGAGCAGTTCCATTCTCTTCCCCAATTTTGTTATGTCCCCACACTTACAAATTATTTTTTGTTAGTATAAGATATCCAAAAAAAACAGAAGAAGGTCAAAAATAGCCCCGCTCAACTAACGCCATCGGCGGCTATCAAAAATAAACCGACTACTGTCATCCTATCGCTCGCTAATGACCGGCGACGGGTTGGCTTTAGTTGTATCTAGCTAAAGCATAAGGAAGCTAGCCTCCTCATAGGGCGAGATGACAGCGGCGGTCAAGTAAAATAAGGGGTTAGGAGTGATCCGATCCAAACTTTTCACCTCTGCTGAACCGTATACTTTTAGAGCTCAGTAAAGCTCAAAGAACTTCTCAGAAACTTGATGCACTCGGACGTTACCAGTTTATCGTGGTAAACGTTGTTTTCTTTCGACGATGAGTCTAAAAACTCAAGCGAGCTACTAATCATTCTAGAAATTAATCAGGTACAGTATATACCTGTCCCCATTATTGAGCAGTTTTTCTTTGTTGTAAAGGAGCTCTTCTCTAGTCTCAGTGCTGAACTCGAAGTTGGGTCCCTCTACGATGGCGTCCACAGGACATGCCTCCTGGCAAAGTCCACAGTATATACACTTGGTCATGTCTATATCATAGCGGGTAGTTCTCCTACTCCCATCTTCTCTTTCCTCAGCCTCTATTGTGATAGCCTACACAAAACATAAACCCACAAATGTCGAAAGAACTGCTCTTGAACGACTAGTGGCAGCTCTAATCAATTGCAGCCTGCTTCAGTCGGCGGGGGGGAGAGGGAGGGGGAGCCTAAATGGGACTATGAAGATCAATAGTGGGCTTCCAATAGCATTAGAGGTTAAGATATACCACTATTAAGATTTAAAGTGAAAAATGGCACCAGTTTCGGCGCACTTTTCATTTGACTTTTAGTATGAAATTGCCGCCAATTGAGTTCAGCTGCTTGAAATTGTGATTGAGAGAGAATTTTAGATCACGCGAAATGCAAAAAGTCAAGGGCGTAAAAGTCACTCGTAAAAGTCGTAAGAGGCACTAAAAGTCACTCGAAAACTTCGTTCAAGAGCAATTAACATAGCCAGTAGATTGCCGGAATAGCTGCGAAAGAATAGACCTGCATGCCATATAATAGAGATAGAAACAGATACAGATCTAAATTGAAAATAGACGCCGCTCAAGAAACTAGGTTAAAAAACATTCAGCGATAAATTAATAAAGCTTGTTAAAATTTATTCCACAGAAGCCTCTTATTAGGGACCTTTATTGCACATATGAGTTGCTTTGACCTTAAACAAATTCAAATTAAACTTAAGTTTTAAAGTGCAAAAGTCATTTTATTGAGTGAGGTAAGTCACGTATGATCAAAATCTAATCACGCAAATAACCTAAAAACTTTCGCTAAAGCGAGTGAGAAATGACGTCACGCACGCAAATGCCGTTAGTGAGAGGAATAAGTCATTCAGAAAATTTGACCTTTTCAGCTTTGCTGTGTGAACAAATGTCAAACGAAAAAAGAGCGTCAGACGACGAAACAAAAAAACATAGCCGGGAGAATTCCGGAAGCGACTCGAAGCGTCAGAAGTTCACTAACAAAACCGTAATTGCAACGGAAGCCACTACCTTTTGTAATCAACCATTGACTCACTATCTCCCCAGGTCTGCTCTAAAAACGTGTGAAACTTAAACCCCTGTCAACAAGAGAAACAAAATGCAGCAAAATTTTATATTATTGAAAACATTTGGAAACGTTAAAAATCCAAAATAATTAAGGTGGTCAAAAACCTGATAGTCTGAAAAAGCTGACAAGGCTATCAATAGCCCTCAAATAATTCATGATTCTAATCTGAAAAAGATCGCGAAAGCAAACGGCAGATAATAATCTTAGAAACTAAGTTAAATCTTTTCAAAGGAAGCTCAAATTTAAGAATCAGAAAACACCTATAATTACACTTCTATTCACTGCGATTAAGACAAAAAACATCATACATCTGTTCCTTCTTGTACATGAGCTAGACAACATGATTTCATACTAAATCAAAAATAAAATTGATCATAGAAAAGACATAAGCAGCAGATTATTCAAAGGCAAAAAATCGTTTTATTTAAAAGCAAGGCCGGAATAAAGCTGTAGTAATTAGCCATAAGTGTAAATTTTGGAAAAAGCTTGCTATCAAACCCTCAGTACTGCCTTATGTTGCATGAAATCAATTGCAAACCAAAGAAATGACGAAAATCTAAGAAAAAGCTGAAATTCATTTTTAACAACTGAAAAAAACAATAAACCGAAAATAAATGAAGGTGCCAGGACAAAGCTAGAATGATACTAACTAGAATGTAAATATGGGCACAATGTAAGGAACACCGTAACAAAAAGACATTCTTGATTTTTGAAAGTTGAAAATCAATTTCAAAAATTCAAGAAAAACTATTACATTTCATTGTTCAGCATTCAAGACATAGAAAAGATAACTAGTCATCCAATAAAAAGATCTATTCTCCTGAAGAGAACAAAAAATAAGAAAAAGCAGAACCCGTAAGAACGAAAAATTGAAATATTTTTCAAAGAAATCGTCAAAAAAACTTTTATGACTGCATTTATGAAAAAGTTTAAACTGTTTTTTTTAAAACTTAACGCCAAAAAATGATAGAATTTTTATTGAAACGAAATCAAAGTCCCTCATGTTGCACAAAAAAACCATTTCTAGCAATTACAACAAAAATACAAACGAAAAACTGACGAAAATCGGAAAAAAACTACCAAAATCGGATTAGCATATGTACAATTTTATGAACCAAAATTACATCGAGGTAGAAAGAGGCGTTGAGTATAGAAGGCATCAAAGAGAAGTTGCCATATTAACTGATTTTTGACAAAAAGACGGTTAAAAGATCCAAAAAAGAAGAAATTAATATTAAAAAAGCCAAAAATTAACTAAAAAATCAAGAATTATGTGCCAATTTTCAACTTGAAACACATTTTCAGGCTCTGCAAAACACTGTGGTATCAATTTCCGAGGTTGACATTTCAATATAGTATCGAATGAAATTTATTTCTACAAGAAACCAAATTAAAAGCAAAAAAATTGGGCCACTTAGACGAAAAAACGGCTAAAAACGGTCATCTATTTGTGCAATTCAGTCAAAAACTACTTTTCAAAGTCAAAAACTCATTCACTAAACGCAGCGCATGATCAAAAAACTTCTCTCGCTTAGCGAAAATCTGTTCACCAAGACAGCTTTTCTCACTTTCGCTTTTAGGTCAAAATGCCGCGTGAACAAATCTACTTCCTGTAAAAAAAAAAGCGAGAGAAAACCAATACTCCTCTTCGGGTCGTAAAAAACCAAGAGCACCGCAATATGGCTACACTCAGCTTACAGCTTCGCAGCTATAAAAAACAAACGGCTGAATAACTCAATTGTACGATTTGGGTTCTAATTTCATTGTGAAGCCTCTGGGAAACAGTTCATTACTAGTGCCTCACCTGTGCACAAATTTTTGAGCAAATTCGCTCACTTTGATAGTAGTTTTCAACTTTTGTAGCTCAAGACATTGTAAAATAGGACAATAATTATTTATACTTAATCCTTTTAATTGGTAAGACGCAGCAGCCACTGTCTTCGAAAGTAGTTTCATTATGGTATCGATAAACAGTTGTAATGATAAAAGGATTTATATGACCAAAAAAAAAGAAAAGATAAAACCCACCGCTCATAAATGTTTATATTACAACATAGAAGCTAACGCATCAATCGAAAATGACAAAAGGCGAATCAATTTCAAAACTACGCAATTTCTTACAAATGATGACATATCTAAAAATACTGACGTGGACACTACGAAAAATTAAAAGATTTGGTTAGCAAAAACAGTATATTTTTCAATCACAGTTAGTTCAAAGGATTAGAAGTGTTCTGCAAAATTTTATTTTTTTTTAAAAAAATGCCTTTGCCAAACACGTGAAAATTTCTAAGTCTAAACGACAGCTAACCTGCGCAGGACATATGGCTTCGCAGAGTTTGCACGCGATACATCTCTCCTCTCCGTTGGGGTACCTCCTCAGGGCGTGCTCCCCTCTGAATCTGGGACTGAGTGGACCCTTCTCAAAGGGGTAGTTGATGGTCGCTGGCTCGTGCAGAATCTTGCTGATAGTCATGCCCATGCCCTATAAGAAAAAGACATCAGAATGCAACAATGCAGCTGGAGACAAATAAGTAACTAAAAAATGCCAAAATCAAGAACCCAAATTGATCAAACAAAATGCAGAGTGACAAACTGTAAAGTGCCCAATAAAACTACTCTGGCGCTCTCATTAGGTAATTCCCAGATAGCTTCAAAATAGAAACCCACAGAACAAAAGATTCGTTCGAAATATACTGGATCACGCTAAAACGCAACAACCTCATCTACTGTTTTTTTTTCATTTAGTCAATTACCGCCTAAATTTCCATGCCCGTTTCAAATAAAAAACTTTGTACTTCGAACTCTATCTAGAAACTTTGAAACCATCGCCTGTGTCTTTTTAGAAGCTGTCGCGGAAAATAAATCATCACAGAATTGTGAACGCTGATTAATTGTTGACCTCTCTTAATCTATCAGACACATTTCAGCATTTCATACTAAAAAGGTAACGCATATTTTTTCATGTACCTTCTCTGCAAACTGAAAGAAAGCTTCAAAACAGAAACACACGGTCGGATGGCTCTTCAAAATCAGTTATCCTGTTTCACTCAACATTTCAAAACCAATGTTATTTAATCGAAAACAAGCTTTAAGATGTTTATATAGCGTTCGTGTTGTTGTGAACCCCTTTGCCCAAAAAATGATTCAAACAAGGTTACACCAAGGTAATATTGACTTAAAAATATCACATCACGCCATGATTTGATTAAGCACAAATACGAAGAGTTTGAAAATTCGAACCGACACGTCGCTCCTCTTTCCCTTTCTGGTCAAAGCAAAACCAAAACAACTACCGCAAGACTATTTAGTTTCCCAATGTGGGTTAGAAAATTAGCCATCGCAGAAAACATACCCTGCAAGATAAAGGAAAAAAGCCGCCATTGATTGAAAGTGATCGATTCCCATCACCCCATTCCCATCACAAAAACACTTTGCACTAAGAGCGAAAAATGACGTCACGCACGCAATTCAGTTGAAATTGCATAAACGAATGAACAAACAGCAGATTCGAAGTGAAAATGACGTCATATGGTTGTAACAAAAATCTCGACGACGAAATAAAAAAACATAGTAGGACAAGTCCTGACGTACAATTCAAACAATTTTCATTGACTAAACAAAAAATAGACCCAGAGGGGAATGTGAAAGAATTTGGAAAACTATTTCTAGTTTTTCGCTCCATTTCCTGTTTCGGCGTGACCAAAATCACTACTCCAATTTGACTTCAAAAATCATGAAAAGGTGAACAGATCTTTTAAAAAGGACAGCGCCCCAATACAATTCAAATTCTTTGAATTGTAACAAGAGAAGGCCAATGATAGCCTCAGCTATCGCTTTGCGGCTATTAAAAAACCGAACGAAAAAATTTAGCTCGCTTAGAGAAAACTTCTTTATATCTCCATTTTTCGCTTTCTTCAAACTAGCGGTACGAACGAAAAACTACTCTCATTCACTCCAATCTTCAAATTTGATCAGCAAATAAAAACAAGACTTTCAATCACGTCCTGCGTCAATAAGCCTGCTGCAAAGATGGTGGCGGTTATTAATAAGCCCTCATGTTAACATTACATTTGTGATATTTTGTTATAAGTTGTGATAGCTTTATATTAAGTGTTTTCTTGGGGTTTTTCGCTATCTAAAATTGCCGTTTTTTTCAGAGGTTTTTCGACTTAATGTAAAAGCACAATATTACCTTCAAAAGCTCCCCAAACAAGAGTGCATTGGCACTGAGGTCTGTTGCTTCTAACCACGAGGCATTCTCAGTGGAGGCATTGACAAACTTGTATGTGTTCTGTCCGACACTCTTGCCCAGTTGAATCTCAACAGAAGAGGCAGTGTCAGAAGAGGAGGGGGAGGTAGATGACTCTGAAATATAATAAACTGTGATGATTATAAATATGATTATAGTCGAATTAAGTCTCAGTTACCTTAGTACAGCTCAACTGCATAACTTATATCTCACCCCATTTTATAGTTTTCAAAAACACGAAGGAAAGAAGAAACGTCAATTGCTTTGATTTTTTCAGTGTTCTCGACAATCAAAATTAAAAACTTCATTTTGTAACCCAAGAGCTTGAATAGAAGCCACAACATACAGAAAACGGGATTTTCAAAATTACAGTAAAAAAAGAAGTCGAAATTAATTACAGTACATGAAATGGAATATAGATAACTTCCTTAGTGAATGCATTAAACTTCTGTAGGAGTAGATTATTTAATTCATAGGAGAACTACTTGCATTATTCGGGAGAATAAAAATCTAGGAGGGAGGCGTGTTGAACTCACATTTGTAACTTATTGTGGACTTGAGCAGATTAAGCAAAGTAAGTTAAATATGTTTTATTTGGGTTGAGCAAATCCCAAATCTTGCCAACCTACCCCATTTGTAGTCATATTAACCGGAACTAAAGTATGTGAACCAAATTTTAACGGCAAATAACCCCAATGGTCCTCTCGGGCTGGTATTATTTTGCGGGGCAATCCGACTACGGACCCCTGAGTTATTAACACAAGAAGTGGCGTGCTTCGAAGGTTTTTTGATATTTCAAGGAAAAATTGAAAATTACAGAATAACGGTATGAACCAGTCCCAATGGATTGTACGTGTGCCAGTGTTGAATTGGCAAAAAATAGCTACCACGGTAAATTTTGACAAACTTGGATTTTTCGGTTTTCAACACTCAAGACTCGTTAAAAAGTTTTAAAAAGCAAATGACTCGCAACGGAGAACGCTATGAAAATGACTTTTGTCATTCAGGAAGTTGGCACTCTACAAATTCTAAAGAAATTATCCGATGATGTTTTTACCATTAAAACACGAGATATGACCTTTTGAATTTTAAACCCCCCGCGGAACACCCACGAGACATGCTCGCATGCACTGCTCGTGCCCTATTACGAGTTAAGTCATGAAAATTATTGCGTAGGTGCACCTGTGGATGGACTTTCAGCGACATTCATATTTTTTATCACCTTGACACCTCATCTTTGACGATTGACCCCTTATTGACTCCTAGCTCAAATTTTTGGGTTTTTAGGAAACTTTGGTTTTCTTATACGGGGAGTTGTATGAAAAGGCTAAAATTAGGAACAACAGCTTTGATAATTTTCAAGGTAAATTAAGTTGATGAATTAACGCAAGAATTTTCATTGAGATTAATTACAGCTGTTTGGCTCTGATAGCGGACACGGTGGCTCTGATAGCGGAAACGGAGTGACAAGAGCTTTTTCAAAGCAACGTTCAAAGTTTGCTGTGAAAAGTGATTGATATATCAAGTGTATAATGCTAATAAGCGAAGTGGGTATGTTTACATAAAGGTCCGAGGGTCGTCCGAAGGTGGAAATTGAACGAAGCTTGACAGTATTTATGTGATAAGTGAGCAGTAATTTCTTCGCATGGTAAAAAGAGCCCTACATTATGAGACAGATTTCAATTGCAAGTTGCACAATTTACCTAAGGTTTGTTTGCTTAAGATAAGAGCGCGTTGGTTGAGTATAAATTGAATCACAGTACGTAGAGACAGGAGGTTTTGAGAGAGAGAGAGAGAGAGAGAGAGAGAGTTGTTTTGCGAGCCAGACAGAGTTCAAGAGGCCTTTGCTTAGTGGGACTATACCTGGGAAAAGTTGAAAGTGCATGACCAATTGGTTCCTGTAAGCATTTTGGTTAAGTTCATTTGGGAACTGAACCTCGGACACTGTTATTATTATTTCAATTACTTTTATAAATTGTCTTGCTTGTCTTTTCTAATAAAATGTGTTTTTCTTACCACTGTTATTCATATAACCAA
This sequence comes from Convolutriloba macropyga, assembly GCF_964194025.1. Taxonomy (NCBI): domain Eukaryota; kingdom Metazoa; phylum Xenacoelomorpha; order Acoela; family Convolutidae; genus Convolutriloba; species Convolutriloba macropyga. The sequence goes on along the minus strand of NC_134472.1, from coordinate 75,990,372 downwards.
GAATCATACGGGACTTATTGGGAATTAACCTATTTCGAGACAATCTAAGTTGCAACAGCGTACAAGAGTGGAAGAGGTGAACTAGCAGTGCAACAAGTTAGCGTTTGCTTCACCAATTGAAAATAATTGGTTTATTTTTATTTGATCAATCTTCCGGGCGACAGAGTCCACTCACTGTTGGCCTAGTCAAAATTCAGAAGACAAAAGTAGTTTTGCACTTGAAAGCAGTTTGCACTTGACTGCTGATTATAAACGCTTCGAATTCGCGTGTTCAGCAACTAAAAGTAATTAGCAATAAACAGATGTTAGAAGATTGCTGGTATATTGCCAGAAAACAACTGGGATTGCTTAGTTGATATATACTCTCACAATACTAAAGAAAAATAAAGCCAAGATTTAAAGAGAACAAAATTTCAGTATTTCTAAATATCTATGAATTTCCTTCACTTGATAATATTGAATTCGGAATCAACTTATGTATTTTTTCCAGCAGCCACCCTCCAATAATATTTTACAACAATTAAATAGGGATGTGCAGTTGACCTGAACTTCTCCAATTACCGCGAGTGAGGAAAGTCATTCGGATATGCAAGATTTGTTGAATTAAAAGACACGACATGGATTAAAAATTTATTCACTCAATAAAAATAAAAATCATTAAGAGGCCAAACAATAGCTCCACTTATCTATCGCTACAGCTATCGCAGCTATGAATAAACATAATTCTCGATTTCAATCACTGCTGTCTTCTTTTTGAAAAAATTCTTCTCTGTAGTTCTGAAATTTAAGGAGAACAAGACTGATGTTATAGAGAGCGATTGAGAAGAATGAAGAATTCTTAAAAAAAACAAGCACTTCCTTATTTGAACTTTTAATGAGCAAAAACTTTTGATTCCGAATCAAAGTTTGATAACAAAGATTTGTATTAATCCATCATATTGCATATGAAAAAATTTTCTTTTGCTTAAAAAAGTTCGGTAATATTAAATTTTGACCTGTTGTAGTGGTGCTACTTGAGCGTGATTCCAGTTGTGTGACTCGACTGACTACTGAAGAGACTCCATCCGGTCTCGACAGAAAAGACCTGAGCCATAAGTTGTTCTGAAGCACTCGCTTAATCATCTCATCTGAAAACGACAAGGACATCATGATCGACGGCAATTTAATTTAACTGCATGAGAGCACTTTGCCTCAAACTTTTGCTCTTGAACGAATACTATACAATACTATACTATACTATAGTAAACTATACTATACTGTACTATACAATACTATACTATACTATACTATACTATACTATACTATACTATACTATACTATACTATACTATACTATACTATACTATACTATACTATACTATACTATACTATACTATACTATACTATACTATACTATACTAAACTATACTATACTTAACTATATATTATATTATACTATTCAAGTTATAACATTTGTACTAAAAAGTCAATAATTTTTGAACCTGAATGTATTAATACATTGCGTAAATTTGTCGTATGAAATCTAAATTCCATTCCGTCGAATCAGTGGTTAGGTAGTAAACCGTGAAAACAGTTTTTGTGAAACAAAAAATGCAAACAAAGCGTAGCACGAACTTAAAAAAATATAGCTGGAAGAATTCTGGAAAATGCTCGAAGAAATGCTTTTGCAGAAAAACTTTCTCTTTTTGAAATGACTAGTATGATAAAAAAAACAATGAAGACTACATTTAGTTAAATAGCAATTGAAACAGAGAACTAACCAATTATTTATTTAAACAAAAAATTAGAATAATTCAATTAATTCTTCATATAATAGAATTAATTGGTTAATCAAAGTACACAAAAGAAGAAGTACAGAGAAACCACGCAGTTAGTTTCATGTAAATGATAACAATGAACTGCTCTGACAGTGTTAGGATAATAGACAGTACACAAAATGCAAACCAACTTATTTTGATAAAAAGAGAAATAAAAAGAATTAACGAAATTAGCTTCGTTTTAATCAATTTTGTTACAAATTTGTTCTCAATTTTGTTTTCTAAAAAAAAATCTACTTCACGCCAAGAAACAAAAATAATGAATTGTTAATCTACGCACAATAGGCGTCTATTCAATTCCAGCTGGACACAAGTATAAAAATAAATAAATCGATAAATTAGCATGAAAAGTAGCAGCATAGTTGAAAAAAATTAGCGCTTTAGCGCTTAAAAAAACGAATTAGCGCTTAACTTTAATCTGTAAAAATCTTCGGTTCTATACCATTACAGCCGTCACAAAATTCTAGCTCCTATTATGGTATAAATAAAAAGATCGGGGGGGGGGGCTATACGCTTTAAGCGGGGTGGGGGCTACAAAACAACCCTAATACTAATACTACAGTCAATTTGAAGTAAATTTTAAAAAGGCGCGTGTGAACAAAAAATGCACACACTGAAACAAATCTTTTTACACCTCAGACTCTAGCTAACTCAAAAGAGCTCAAACTACAACAAATTTAGCTTGTGCCAAATATCCGATTTTAAACTCACTCAAACATGTTGATCAAATAAAGACACTTCTCCGATACTTGACTTCGAGCCGAAAAACAGTAGAGCGCCTAAATCAGTCGTTTGAGAAGAAATCAGCGGCTTTAGAAGTTACATTAAATAAATGAGAATCCCAATAATGCGGTGAACTAAATCTGTAATAAATACACGAGAACAGAAACAACGCATCAGAGATAGCATCTGTTATCTAATCTTGCAGCCTCTGGGTTGCTCAAATTAAATGAAACAGGAAGAAGCGCAATTTTATTTCAAAACATCAAAAATTAAACGTTTCAGGTTAAAAAACTCGAATTTTAAGCTACAAGAGACAAAATTTCTGGAACTAATGCCTATAAAATCGATTGGGCGAACACAATTTTTGTAGCCATTAGACGAAAAGCTTAAAATAAATATTTGTGGACATTAGGCGAAAATCTTGAAATAAATATTTGGTCTCCAAAATCCACATGACGCTATAAATTACACGTGCCCTTAAAAATTGTCTCTAGCTTATCAAGAAAGACACAGTTGCTTCTTAGAGAAAATTAATCTGGCATTTCAGTTTGTGTACATCCAGCAATTATAGCGACATTTTCTACAGCTCTAAACTGTTTAGAACAAAGGCGCAAAATTTTTTTGATATGTTCTCTACTCTTTCCTCCGTATTTTTTTGCATATTCTTTTGACCAAATACTACCAAATTGTAACTAAAGGATGCAATAGTTTGCAAAGAAGCAGTGAATTTCACATGTGCTTTGTTACCTCATTTTTAAGTAAAGACAATTTTTAGAGACACTTGAGTCCTTTATTAGGTATTCGCCTCTATTGTACACAAATTTTAATGCAAAATTTCCGCCAAATGGCTACAAAAGTGTTCGCATAATCGAGTTTTTGCCTAATATCCCATCCCCCGAGACCACAATTTACGGAAAACAGGCAAAAGGTATCTGGATTTTCAGCAATTATGTTTGTCTTTTTTCTGGAATTGAGAAAAATCAAAATTCTATCGATTTGCAGCTGACTCTGTTTTCCTTAGAATTTGAAGAAAACAGAAATCAGAATGTTATTGAAAATTCTCTTACTGAAGATGCTCAACAGTCAATTTACTGTAATTTTGCTATTGTAACATTTACTTTTGTTAACGAGTGCATATTAACACCTTCATAATCGTATCTCAAAACTGTTACGGGCAGTCCCACCTACTACTAGGCTCTGCAAAACAAAAACACACATTATTTAGGTCGCACAGGTTGATGAAAACACTTTGTTGACTGAAAAAAGAAGGCAGATCCACATTTTGCACTTCTCAATATTGACAGAGGAGAAAAATTCCAACAACATCCCAAAACTGCATATTTAATTGAACGTTTCAATTACACTAACAGAAAGCAATCGAAGAATAAACATAAACATTACACTATACAAAACATGGGGTTTAGGCATACAAAATCAATACATCTGACCATAAAAATATCTATAATTGCAAAACTGCCACAATATTGACAACGGCAACCGATATGCATGTATTATATGTTAATTTAAGTCAGTTTAACAAAAAAAAGCTGAATAAAAAGCATGCGCAAAGTTATCGGAAAATAGCCTCCATTAAATCCCATGATCACGCAGTTTGTATTGAAAGAACAGACTTTTTAACGTGCGTTCTACTGTCATTGAATATTGTACTACGACAAACTTCTGCTTCTTAATGAGATGAAACGATTATCAAAATCAATACCAATAAACATTAAACGTAGTACCTAAAGTTAATAAGAAAAAAGTTCCAATACTAGATATCTATAACGTGTACTTAAGGCTTTATCCAGTCTCTAATTTGCCTTTCGTTCTTTGATATTCATTCAATACATTTTTGAAAGCTGAGCAATTTTGAGCAGTATACTCTGAACCCCAAAATTACCCATGAAACCACACACAGCTTTGAAAGGATTTTACCGGCCACAAAAGATGACAAATAATGAAATATGACAAAATTTTAAAAATTGAAAATTGCAAAATTTATTGAAAGTTGCTGAATTTCTCGATATCAAAACCTTTAAAACGATTTTTTTTTGTTTCGTGACTCTGTCCAATAACCCATTGGCAAAACCTAAAACAGATTCGCTCAACAATAAATATCGATAAACTCAGAAAAAAAACAGGAAAGTTCGAAAAATTTGCAATTGAAAACTTAACTGCTGAAATTCGCGATATTAGGTCAATAAACTAAAAAGGTCAATAAACCAAAATTCGCCAAAAAGGTCAAAAAAACTAACAAAAATCAAAATCTAAGATTTAAAATGTTATCAAAACATTGCTAAAAATGGTTATATTTAAATCGTGACAACCATTCCATAGCCTATAGAAACTTTGCAGCAACCTATTATCAAAACCTAGAAAAATCCTGGCCCCTGAGGCTGGAAAAATGACAAAAAAATTCAAAAATTAGAACCAATTGGCGTGTTTTATTTGCAGTACCAAAACATAACTCAGAAAATTGATATAAAAAGCAATTCTGTCTTTCAAAGTACCTTTATCAACAAAGAAAAATGTCAATTTAAGACTGATCAAACAAAAAACTCAAAAACCAACCAAAATACGTTAAAAGTTGCACTATTTTGGGCTCAGAGTTCATCAAAGGACGTTTAGCCTTAAACTGAGGGCTTCCCAGCAACTGCAGCGCTATAATCACTTGAGGGACTACTAAAGTCAGCTATGAGCCTGTAATCAAACTTAATGCCAACTGGTCGCTACCTGTTCATCCCGCTGTGAAATATCAAAGTCAAGGAAACATGTGTGAAAACATCTTCTAAAAAACAGAGTACCAATACAATGCAATTTTTGGATTTTAAAAAACCTAGAGAAGGCCAGTAATGGCACCGGCTATCTCTTTGCGGCTATTAAATAGCGCCTAAATAATAGCCGTTTAGAGGCTGATACTAAAACTTCACTGAGATGAAACACAAATTGGCAAACAAAAACAACCGACTAACACGAGGCGAGTTGCTCGCAAACGGATGACGAGCGGCTGGCTTTGTCAGTAGCTAGCTGTGGCTTAGGTAGGCTAGCGAAAGCTTAACAGAGAGGTGGAAACAAAAAAGGTGCATTAATGAGCAGGTTATCTTAGTGGTCTCGGGGGGGGGGGGGGGGGGGGCAAGCGTGAGGTTTTAGGGGGTGCAATAAGTGGGCATGGGAGTGGAGTGGGATGAAGTGAGGGGTAGGGGGAGTGTATGTGTGTTGGGGGGGGGGGGGGGGGGGTGAGGGCGTTACCCCAACTTCATTATTTTGTATTCTCAGCAGTCCCGATGATTGTACGCTTAGAGACTGGTGAAACTGTACGGGAACTGCTCAGAAAATTAATACCCTCCGTTCTTTTTATCCCGTTTTTTAGGACAAAAATTCGAATGGTGACAAGAAAAAAAACTCAAACAAAAAGTCGGTAGAACAAAAATTTGCATTAAAAAACAAATTCCAATGCTCAGAATACACTTGAGAGAATAAATGCACATGGTACTACTCCTTTTGGCACAAAACACCCTTAAAAACAAATTTTATTACCTTACTGTTACATATAAGAGATGCATTCCGGAAATTCGAAGAACTGTTACTTGTGATTAATCACACAAACATAAGTACCTGTTGATCTAAACTAATTTGGTCAAAAACTTCAAGTTGGGATATCTCATATAGTTTGAAAGGGGTTTTGTGAATTTCCCATTGAGTTTTTCTACATCGTGTGAGATTTCCATCTCAATCGAAACGGGACAAACAGAGGTAGCAATTTACTCGCACGGCGAAGAGAGCAACCAATTCACTCATCTATGATGTGTCCGACACACCTCCCCATTTTTGGCTATTTTCGGCATTAGTGACCCTGCTATTGCTTTACAACTGCTAGACACAAATACAGCAGTTTCAAATCAATACCGGTTGCCGATATATTTTAGGTTAAAAGCCTTTCACATTACAATAAAACATACTGCAAATAAGGCAAGACGTCATCAAGTAAAATAAATTGCACGTTATTCATTACAGGTAGAAGCTATAAGGCACTCTATGTTTGGGAACTGTGGGCTTGCCTTCGTTTCTCATAGTACTGTCTAACTAGTTTACTCTGAATTGAGATTGAATCGCCAAATTCACCCGGAGTCTCTTCGCTGATAATTGGGTTTGATAGTGACTGAAGACTTCCAACTCTGGGTGATGATCTTGGCCTCAGGTTGTAGCACGAACGACGGGTTGGTGTCGACTGCTGGAACATTTCAAACACCGTCAAAAGATTTAATGAGTAAATGATTGTGAGCTATATTTGATACAAACATAAACGACTATACATCGGAAGAATTGCTCTCGAACGACTAGTGGGAGCTCTAATCAATACCAGCCTGCTTCAGTCGGGGGGGGGGGGGGGAGGGGGAGTTTAAATGGGACTAAAAAGTTCAATAGTGGGCTTCAAATAACCACATTAGAGGTTAAAATATACCACTATTAAGATTTAAAGTGAAAAATGGCACCAGTTTCGGCGCACTTTTCATTTGATTTTTAGTATTAAATTGCCGCCAATTGAATTCAGCTGCTTGAAATTGTGATTGAGAGAGAATTTTAGATCACGCGAAACGCAAAAAGTCAAGGGCGTAAAAGTCACTCGAAAAGTCAAAATTGTCAAGCGAAAATTGTCAAAATTGTCACACATAAAAAAGACACCGTTTACAATGATTGCTATGAACTTCGTTCAAGAGCAATTAAAAACAATCAACAGCAGCTTCAAAGTACAACAGATATCTATGGAGCCAACAGATAACATACCCGGCAGATTGCCGAAAAATAGCCGCCGTTGATTCCAATAAGCATGATTGGGATTGAAAGAATAGAAGATATTGAAAAAAAAAAGATTTTTGTACAAAAACATTTTTTAAGTCCGATTTATTTTGATGGCATTTCGTAGTTGAACATAACGTACTTCTGTTTCTTAGAGAGAGGCTACAGGGGCTACTATCAATACCAATAAGCATTAGAGATGGCAAGACTAATAGGAACGACGTTCAAATAGCGGTTATCTAAAATTGGGCTTTATGGGTTTATCCCGTTTCTATTTCTGACTTCAATATTTTATACTGACTCTGTTCATTTTGAATTGCTTTGATGAGCAACTGATGTTCAAATTCACTTTTAACAGAATGAGAGAAGAGAGAAACTAGCCTAGAGAAGTCAAAAAGATATCACGCAAAATGCTGAAAAAGCGGCAAAATGAGGTAAAGCGAAACATTTTTTTATTCGACGAAGTAAAAAAAAAATAGGAGCGCTATAATAGCCGGCTGAGAAGATGAGGGCGGCTATTAATAACAATCTTAGCACTTAAAATTATCTTGAACTGAAAATAAATCAGAATGCATAAGCGACATCCAGAAACAATTCCAGCTGCTTTTTTGTACAAAAAACCTTTCTAATGCATACGAATCACGTCTAGCCATCTATTTAGATAAACAAATCAAAATTATACGCATCCAAATAGCCATATCTTTTGGCATCAAAATACCTGTACCACTTTCCTAGAATTCGTTATTACATCTTCATCTCCAGCAAGCACTCAAAACTTCCATAAAGGTATGAATCATTGCTTGTAGATATGAAAAATGTACTTACATTATTGAGTGACCTATGCTCATTGGTACTGTTTGCCCTTCGTGTGCTATCAGGGACTCGTTCTTCGGTTGACACCGAACTTTCATAACTTGCTGTACTTATTGCATCTGATTCAAAATCAGACCATTTCTCTTCTTCTTCGCTCTCACTTTCAGTGCCATTTATACCATTATCAGAACCATCTCCGCTTGCATCATCATCATCATCACCATCTGAACTGCTGGCATCACTGAGCGTTTCGTCCGACATCAACGTGTTAAAAGCTGCTCCTAAAAATATGAAGTACGTAAAATTTAAGCACTTGTTCCGATTGCTCCCGAAGATACTTCGAAAATAGACCGACAGTTTCACGTGAGGACTATAAAAAGCTGTGAATTGTGTTAAACCGGCAAGTTTTTTTTCAACAGTTGAAGAGTGAGATTTATTATCCAAACTAGCAGGCCCGCAAAAGCATCACAGAATCATTTGCAAGAATAGACGGTTAAAATAAAAATTCAGGTTTCTTTGTACCACCTGGGGCTAGAACATAAGCCACTCGTTCAAAAGCAGTAGGTACTACGTTTCGTTACCGATGTGTTTGGTTTGTGTATATTACCCTAAGTGCCAACAATTTTTTGTCCAACGACGTTTTTGGCTTTGCCACCTTGAATATTTAGGGAGCGCTAAGACTTGTACAGATAACGAGATTCTACGTGGTGGCCTAGCGTAACTCATGTTTTACGTTACGCTGAATGTTAAAGGAGCGTTTATAACATGCGATGATACGGAACTTTAACATTCGAAAGTGAAAAGAGAGAGAAAGAAACGAAAGAGAAAAGACAGAAGAAAGAGAGAAAACAAAGGCAGAAAAAAAAGAACAGGAAAGAGAAGAGGAGAGTAAAGGAGAAAAAAAGAGTAAAGGAGAGAAGATAGAAAAAAACAGAACAGAAGAACAAATACAGAGAGAAGACAGACAAAAAACCAAACAAAAGAGATAACCGAAAAAGATATGAAAAAAAAGAAAACCAAGACAGAAAAGAAAGAGCTAAGAGAGAGAGAAAAAAAACGAAAAACGAAAGACAGAAAGAAAAGAAAAGAAGAGAAAAGCAAACGATTAAAAGAAAAGCAATAGAAAAAGAGGGGGAAAAGAAAGCAAAAAGCGAGAAAAAGAGAAACGAAAGGGAGGGAGAAAAAAGAGAGAGAAAAAAGAAATTTAGACCAGAAAGAGAAAAACAAGGGGTGAAAAAAGAAGAGAAAAAGACAAAAAAGAAAGAGAAAAGCAAGAGAGAAAAAGTTAGACAGAAAGGAAAGAGAAAAGAAAAACAAAGATATGACAAAAGAAATACGGAAAGGAAAGAGAAAAAGCAACAGAGAAAAGGAGAAAAAATGACAGAAAAAAAGAGAGAAGAGAGAAAGAAAAAAAGACAGAGAGAAAGAAAGAGAAAATGCAGAGAAACGAAAGAGAAAATAGAAAAATTAAAGAGAAAAGCAAAACAGAAAAGAAGAAGAGAAAAGAGAAAGTGAGACAGCCAAGAGAAAAAGGGAGAAAAAAAGGAAGAAAGAAAAGAAGGGCAAAGAAAAAGAAAAAAAATTAAGAAAAAAGGCAGAAAGGAAAAAACAGAAAAAAGAAAAGAAGGAGAGACAAGAAAGACCAAAATGACAGAGAAAAGAAAAAAAGCAAGACAGAAGAGAAAGGGAGAAAAGAAAGAGAAGAAAGGCAGAAAAGAAAGTGAGAGAAAGGAAAAACAGAAAAGAACAAAAAACAAAAGAAAAAACTTGTAAGAGGAACGAAAGAGAATAGGAGAGACAGGTAGGAAATGAACAGAAAAGAAAAACAAAGAAAAGAAAGTGAAAAGGAGAAAAGAAAGAAAAGAGAAGAAAGTCAGCAATAGAAGAAAGGCAGAAAGTCAAAAGAGAAAAGAACACAAAACAAAAAGGGAAAAGAAGCAGAAAAGTGCAAAGAAAGACAGAAACGAAAGACCGGAAAGAGAAAAGAAAAAGGCAAAAAAAAGCAAAGACAGCAAAGAAAGAGAAAAGAAAGAGATAAAAAAGATAGACAAAAACGAAATAGAAAAAAGCGAAAAGGAAGAATTGCAAAAGTGAAAAAGAGCAGAAAAGAAGGGTAGAAAAGAACGAGAAAAAAGCAAGAGAGAAAAAGAGAGAAGACAGAAAAACTGAAAAGTGAGAGAAAAGAAAAAAAACACGAAGAAAAAGAAAATACAAAGAAAGAAAGGGCAGAGAAACGAAAGAGAAATTTGAAAAATTAAAGGGAAAAGCAAATCAGAAAAGAAGAGAAAATAGAAAAAGGAAAAGCCAAGACAAAAAAAGAGGGGAGAGAAAAGGACAGAAAAAACAGAAAACAGAAACGAAAGATAGAGAAAGAAGAGAGAAACGAAAGAAAAGGGCAAAGAAAAAGCAGAGCAAAAATAAAAAAGACACAAATGCAAAAGGCAGAAAAGAAGAACAGGAAAAAGAAAAAAGAGAAAAGAAAGAGAGACACGACCAAAATCGAAAAGAAAAAGAAAAACGCAAGACAGAAGCGAAAGCGAGAAAAGAAAGAGAAGACAGGCAGAAAAGCGAGAGAACGGAAAAACAGAAAAGAAAGAGAAGAGAACAAAAAACTAATGAAAAAAAACGAAAGAGAGGAACAAAAGAGGAACGAAAGAGAGAAGAATGCGAAACAAAGGCAAAAAAAGAACAGAAAAGAAAAAGAGAAAACGAAATTAAAAAAGGGAGATAAGGCAGAAACAAAAGAGAGAAAGGCAGAAAAGAGAAAAAAAGAGAAAAGAAACTAAAGAGAAAAGTAAGGAAGAGAAAAAAGCAGAAACTAAAGAGGAAAAAAGTGGAGACAGAAACAAAATACAGAAAAGAGAGAAAACGCAACAGCAAGAACAGCAAGAGAGAAAATAAAAACAGAAAAGAAAAAGCAAGAGATAAAAAGATGGACAGAAAGGTAAGTAAAAAGAAAAAGAAACGAAAGAGAAAAGACTGAAAAGAAAGACAGTAAACAAAGAGAAAAAACAAGAGAGAAAAGCAGAGAAAGAAGAAAGAAGAGAAAAGGCAGAGAAACAAAAAAGATACAAAAAAGATACAAAAAAGAAGAAGCGGAGAAAAGAAAGAGAAAAGCAATTCAGAAAGGAACAGAAGAGAGAAAAGCAAGAGAGAAAAAAGGAGAGAATTGAAAGAAAGAAAAAAAGACAGAAAAGAAAGAGAAAAGGAAGAAACAATAGAAAAAAGAAAAGCACAAAAGAACACAGAAAAGGAAAAAACAAAACAAAAAGAAAAGAAAGACGGAAAAGGACAAAAAAGGAGAAAAACAAGACAGAAAAGAAAGGCAGAGAAAATGAGAGAAACAAGAGATAAAGGAAACACAGAAAGGAAAAAGAAAAGAACAAAAAACAACAGAAAAACCTCATAAGAGGAACGAAAGAGAATAGGAGAGACAGGCAAAAAAATGAAAAACTAAATCAAAAAATGAAAAGAAAAGAAAAACAGAGAATAGAAAGTGAAAAGGAGAAAAGAAATAAAAGATAAGAAAGGCAGCCAAAGAGAAAAGGCAGAAAGTCAAAAGATAAAAGAACACTAAAACGAACAGGGAAAAGAAGCAGAAGAGAGCAAAAAAGACAAACGAAAGACCGGAAAGAGAAAAGCAATAGGCAAAAAAGAGAAAGCAAAGACAGCAAAGAAAGAGAAAAGAAAGTGATAAATAGACAAAAACGAAACAGACAAGAAAGCGAAAAGAAAGAATTGCAAAAAAGAAAAGGAGAAGAAAAGAAGGATGGAAAGGGACGATAAAAAGCAAAAGAGAAAAGAGAAAAAGACAGAAAAAATAGAAAAGGCAGAGGAACAAAAGAAAGTTAAAAGAAACAAAAAAAGACAGAAAAGAGAGAAAAAGAAGCATTACAGAGAACAGAGACATAAACGAAAGATAGAGTAAGATGAAAGAGAAAAGAAAGAAAAGAAAAAGCAGAAGAAAGGCAGAAAAAAGAAAAGCGGAGAAAGGCAAAAGAATAGCAAAAAAAGAAAAGAAGGTTAAAGAAAAATAGAAAGATAAAAAAGAAAAAAAGCAAAGAAACAAAAGAGAAGAAAGACAGAAAAAAAGAGAAGAAACAAAAGAGAAAAAGAAAGGAAGAGAAAAGAAAGAGATAAAGAGACAAATAGAAAGGAAAGCGAAAAGAAAGTGAAGAGAAAGAAAGCAACCCTCAGTGGTTAAACTCAATGTAAGGTTAACTTCAGTCGAATGTCAACAGCTCAAGGTCTCAACCGCGCGCACGCACACACACACATACACTCTCGCAAACAAGTTCACACACAAACACCAGGATAAAAATCAGTGGTTGTACTTCATGCCATGGTTAACATCAGTTAAATTTCATCAGTTGAAGGTCACAAACACACACACACACACACACACACAGAGTGCGCACGAAAACACACAGTCACATAGACGAAAGCGGTCAAGTTAAAAGAACGTTCGAAAACAAATCGAACGTTTGAAAACCAAGCAAACATTCGAAAACTAATAAAACGTTCGAAAACGAAATGAACGTCCCAAAACCGAAAAGATCAAAATGGTCATTTGAATTCCTACGTGCACATACGCGCGCGGGCACACATACGCATGCACGCTCACGGACACACGCACGCACACACAAATACACATGACTCACCCGAAAGCTGAAACCAAGCCATTACCACAGAGCACGGTGCATGTTCAAGGACCGTTAAAACATGTGAAGATTGGCACTTAATCATGGTATTATAGCATGCATGCATTACGCTCGGCCGCATGTTTAAGGGACGCATAAACATGGGAAGATGAGATAAATGCATAAACATGGGATAGATATAGATAGAAGATAAATACATAGAGAGAAGATAGATAGTGACAGGAGACATGGAGCACGAAAAAGTGTGAAAAGAGGAGAGAATTGGAGAAATGAGAAACCGATGCGACGTTAATGGACAAAAATCCCGATAAATACGCGGCTCATCTGTTTCTTAGCTCAACTCATTGCGCTTTTGCCTCTTAACTCACAGACCCCGGTTCGAATCCGACTGTTGCCAGTCGCTTTTTGCCGAAAAGCATGTTAAGGGGCTGTTAAAACATGTAAAGATTAGCAGCTTAAACATGGTGCCTTTTATGTCGAAACTGAATTAATATATAGATTAATTCAAAAATTAATGAGCAACATCTGAAATTGCTCATTCGTTCACGAGATAATTTATGTGTTCATTTTAGCTTTCATTGACTGCTTTAACTCAACTTCTAATTCACATAGTGAATTAGAAAGCGACAGACACTTACTCAAGACAACATTCTCACAAAGCAAACGATATATTTCAAAAAAACAATCAAGTTCATCAGGAGGTTAGTGAGCAAAAATCCCGACAAACTACGCGCCTCGCCTTCTCCTTAACTCAACTCATTGCGCTCCCGCTCCTCAACCCGTAGACCCCGGTTCAAACCCGATTGTTGCCAATCGTTTAAACCATGTTTAAGGGCCGTTAAAACATGTGAAGATTTGGAGCTTAAACATGGTGCCTTTTATGTCGACACTGAATTAATATATAGATATAAATGTCGGTTCGAGCTGTGAAAATTCCGATAAGAAAATATTGTGCACTTTAACTGGTCGTGCAGTGCAGCAAATAGAGCATAACATTATAGCATCTCTTTTGGAAAATGAAAGCAAAAAACCCGCTAATATCGGACAAAATGATATCAACCAAACAACAGGACGGGGCTCGTGTGTAGCTTGCTTCCGGAGTGCGGTTAAGGAGTTCATTAAGTGCATCGAATGATGTAATTAAAGTGATTCATTTGACAAGCAGGCCCCTAATAGCAAATTATATGAAGAAAAGGAGGCTTGTTAATGTGCGTTTGCACATGGTGCTCAGAACCGAGCTCATCTACATTTTTGACATAACTGTCAACCGAAGAAAGAGATAATCAAAAATAGATATTTGAGTTTAAAAAAGCGTTACACAAGCTACTAAATGAATTACATAATTCCATGCCTCCTTACAGCGCCCAAAAGATCGACCATAAATAAGACTACGGTAGAAAAAACAACAAAATAAGCAAAAACAGAAAACATTTTTCACGGCAACAATTCAACATCTTAACTTAAAAGCACCTAGTAACAACCTCAAAATGCAATTCAATAAAACTTTTAACAACACAAATTAACTTTTTCGTTACTACAAAGCAGATGGGACTTTACATTAATGAGACTAGGTAACAAGTTGACAAAAAGAAATAATGAGGCGAATTTCAAAAATCAATCAATAATTTCAAAACCAAATATTTCCGAACGTCTTAAAAACTATTAGCTTCTAACAAAATAATCTTGATAAATTCACTAAAAAGTTGTCACGAAACAAAAACAAGCTATCTTTGATGAGACAAAACCACAGAAACAGACTAAACATGAAAACTGCAAAAATTACAAACAATTTGCGCAAAAACAAAACATTCAAGCAAGAAAAAACTTTCGCTTTTATCTGAATATTGTCTTTCATTTTAGATGTTAATTAAACTATCACAGTTAAAATTATACTGAAAGATCATTAGGATCTGCTATTACGCGAATGTGAAAGAAGAGAAAAAGGAACACAAATATTCATCTGTAACAAAACTTTTATGGAAACTAAAAATGTTGAACAAACAAAACATCAGTTCAGACGTGATATCAGTAGCCAATTTAATATTCGAACTACAGGGAAGATGATGGGGCCTCTCAGTGATGAGAACTAGATACAAGTTGACAAACATAACAACGAAAACTAAAACGTTTAAAAAAGTTTGAAAACAAACATTGCAATAAACTTTAAGGTTATTTGCTATAAACTCACTGCATTGAGCAACTTCGCTCTATCATTCCTCAGTTAGAGCCTAATGAGCCCTCTCAGCCTTTCACAACTACATAAAGAATAAAATACAGGCAAAAACAGCAAATGAGTTTTTGCAACAATATGACTTCAAAAAAAAAAAAAACAACACATATGAACAAATATATTAAAACCACGGAACTTTTGAAAACACTCATAGTATCAAAGCCATAAAAATCAATAGTTTCCAACGGAAATCAAAAAAGAATAAATTATTATAAGTGATGTCTGGATCGGAAAGCAATAGTTTGTGTCATCAATGAATGATCAATAAGTCATCACAATAAGTCGTATGACTATGAAAACGACAACAATTACAGGCAAAAACAAAAAAATCAGTAGAAAAAGGCGAGAAGACATTGTCAAAGCCATTAAAACCATGCGTCTTTTTCTTAAATTTATCTATGATAAGTTGAACGTATTTCAAAAGTATCCAATAGGAAAAAATAATCAAAAATTAAAAATCATTCGAAAACTCTTGGCATCGAAGTCATAAAGACAACAGTTTGAAGATAAAGCCGCTAAGCAGATAAATTTGTTTTGCAGTAAAAAAGAAAGCCTTCCTGTCAATAGTGGGACTGACTTACGGTTCACAGAAACAAGTTTAAGATCTTTTAATACTCAAAAAAAATTTCCGAAATTTTTCGAAATTTCCGAAATGAGTCGATGCAATAGAACTACAAAGTTTTATCAAAATCTCAAAAGAAAATCAAAATTTCAAAAAAAATTACGGAAACTCAGAGTCGGAGCCATTAAAAAAATGAGCGCTTCCTTGAAAACGAATTATTTGTTCATTGTGCATCATTTGACTGTAAATGAGGTTTGTCATTAACAGAACTTGGATTTGAAAAGTATCTAGTCTCTAATTGACTTGAAAAAATGTGAAATGGTTTTTAAAATATCAGCCCTCATATAGAAATTGATTTTTTATTTCTATTTATAGTAAACTTCCCTATGAGACGAAAACTACCCTTTTTATGGCCTTTTGTCTATTGAAAGCCAAAATTGTTTCATTTATAACATAAAATGTAAATTTGAATAGATATTTTTATAGAAAAAATCTTAATTTGAACAAGTGAAATTTGAAATTTCAAATTTGAGCATAGTGCCATTACACAGTGCGTCTGGATGGGTCAATTTGCACCCAATAAGCTGGGGAGGGAGGCACAAAAGGAAACGATCCAGAATTCTATTTAGATAGACCTCAGGATAATTCACTTTCTCAAAAAGATGTCAGCAGAAATGAAGTTAGAGCGTGATTGAGCCAAAACCTCATACGAAGAGATTTAGAAAATGACTTCATGGGCAACAATTCAGCTGCATAGTGGTAAAAGTTAGGAAAACAATCACTCATTAAAAACAAATACAACGGGACAAGTCCTGTCTTTCATTGAGTAAACAAAAAAAAACAATACCTAGAAATGACAAAAAATGGACTCGAAAAATCATTTAAAAAATAAGATCAAATAAGGAAAACGGTAAAAAATCAAAGTCGCACTCAAACACAAAACCAATTGCAAGAATGCTAATTTTTGTTTAAACACCATTTTCTCACTCAACATTAAAATTAGATTGCAAAAATTTCACGACGCAAAACCTTTCGTTCCACTTCCTGTTTCAGAGTGACCAAATCACTGTTCCAATTTGAATTCAACAATCATCAAAACAGTGTGCGAACAGTCTTCGACAATCTGTGTGAAAGACAGAGGAGCCCCAATACAATTCGAATTCCTTGAATTGTAGAAAAAAACATGGAAAGACATGAACTAAAATCTGACGATTTAATTTAAAATGATAAGCTGACAATCAACACTTTCAGAGCCACAACAAACTTTGTTAATCAACAAAAAAAATGAACATAACATAACAAAATATGCAAAACAAAACAACCAGCGAGAAACGCGTGAGAAAAATCTAGAATAAAAAATTCGACCCTTCGTGAAAAACAGGCAGAAAAACCTAAAATTCAAGAACTTCTTTTTCCGATCCACGGTTTCAATTGAATGGACTGATGTGGAGAGGGGGAGGGGTGGGAGTGAAGTGGCGGGGAAAGGATCAAATGAGGGGGATATCGCGTTGTTAAGGACAAAAATCTTCAGATAAAAAATCGGTCAAACGAAAAATTACATAAAAAAGACCGCAGTATGTTGCTATATACTTTGTTTGAGAGCAATTAAACGCCTTGAGAGTTTATAATGCGGACTAGTAGAACCTCTTTGGTAAGAAAATATGTCCAAAACAGCATACTTTTTGCAAATACCGCCCGCCCGTGAACAAAAGATTCTCGGAGGAATTGACCATAGAAGCGAAAAAATTACACACCCTCGGGTTCTGTTCCATTGGCCAATGGTTGCTGTGTCTCCATCATACTCCGGTCCAATCTGAGTGCCTCCTGCTCGCTCATGAAAAACTCCACTCTAAGACCCTCATTGGGAGCAGAAGCACTTGCACGTGGAGATAGAGCAGCTGCACAACACGAGTCATCAGACGTGACCAAGTTTCCTTGAGATATGGTCGTGTCCAATACATCTCCCGTCATAAGCTGAGATGTGTGCTCCTCATTGCAAGGACCTAACATAACAACTACAGGAGTTATAAAATAGCATTTTTATATTAGCTTTCAAGTGCACATTCAATAAGTATCGATCCCCGGCTTCCTTCCTTATCAAATTGGTACGAAATTGTTTGCCCTCACTGTCAAATTTTTAACATGTGTAGTCCAGACAAGCACTGAGAGTAAATTGATTTGAGACTGAATTATTTCGGTCCCACGACGAGGCTATGCATTACCAAAATCCACCATGAAATTTGCTCTAGTGTCAAACTCCACTGATTCAAAAGGTTTTCCCAGGAACCAAAGAGAAAATCCACATGATTTGAGCCCAAAACAATTTTAAAATGCCAAACGCAGAATTGTATCGTTACTGGGAATGATCCATTATTACCTTGACCAATAGGAGGCGATGTGGAGTGTTGGGGTTGTGACCTTATTGCAATAATGTGTGACCTGAGCTCTATGAGGAGCTGGTTGTTCTCTCTATTGATGTCTCTATAGGAGTAGAAGAATGCAAACAACACGAGCAGCATAATTCCTCCCACTGACTTACGCAATTTCCATTGGCTGTCGTATATCAGTTCCTAAACATCCACTCCAATTCTATCCGAGAGCACTCTTTAGAGCCTGACTTTCGTCTAATCCCTATTTGCATTTTAAAAAACTAATCTGAAAATGTTATTAAACTGAAACTACGGCGAAGGACAGAGCAGGTCGATTGTTTTGGCACAAAGCTCGTGAAATTTAGCAAAGTTAAAAATAGATCAGATCAACATTTTAACTTATTTTCTGAGAGTAATAAATACTTCTGCTCTTTCAAGCGTGATAGCGATGAACTCTGACGAGTTGAGCTTATATTTAATAATAATAATAACTTACATTTGACGCTCCCAATCTCAGCAGTGATATCTCCAGGCAGAACTCGACAAACAATGTCACTGCAATCCAGCACCTGGCACCTATGGTTCGTCTGGAAGCAGTTAGGAAGAATGAAAGGATGGAAGAACAGGCAAAGAACACCACACTGTGCAGCCAGATGTACTCGCCTAGCACCAGAGAGCGCAGTTGGTCCACACCCTCCAATAAACGAGGGAAGTCGGCTTTTAATCTGAAACAAAGACGCAAATAATGGGGGAACGGATACACTAGTGACATAGAAGAGATCCGATATTAAAACTTAAAAATCACTAACTCATAGGTTTATAATTATTGTACAACTGACTTTTTCTTTTAATATAATAAATACGTTAAATGAATTATTATAATCACATAAAATCTTTATAAATTAACAAAATAAAAAACATATTGAAAAAGAAACACTATAATAGTATTGAATTGTTTTTGGATTTTCCGACCCCACCAAGTGGTGGTGATAGTGGTGGTGGTGGTGGTGGGTGGTGGGTGGTGGTGGTGGTGGGGGGGGACTATATACACACTTGGTTCAGTCAATTTCCGCCGATCGATATATTCATTGTAGAGTTGTGAGCGGTATCATAAGAAAACCCTTCAAGCGTAGAATTGGAAATAAAAAAGTCTCAATCTTTTTTCGAGGAGTTATGGAGGCTCAAAATTTTAGTGAACATATGAGCATCGACGTGAACTTGTTCACTTATAAGCACGACTTTTTGTTTAGCTTTTGTATCAAATTGTTCTTTCATTTATTTCACTAAAATATGGAAAAATTACGTGTTCTTAATCGACGATCAATGATTTAAAAAATTATGTTTCAATCAAAAGTGTTAGAATTGCATTTTTTAAAAATATATAATAAGAAGTTAGAAGTCAGCGGCAAAGAATTTTCTTAAAACACATGCAATGTTTTGAAAAACTTTACCCTTCTTAACTGCTATATAAGCTCAGTATAGACCTCTTCAAAAATTTTCATATTATCGTACAAGATAAATTCTTTTTTGGAAAACAATTTTATCGACAATTGATTGGGTATTCTACTTGCCATCTGAAAACGTTACTGGAGCTATCTTGACTTATTGTATTTCGTCAACCAGATCAAACCAGTTTATTTTTCTTTCTTTTCAGGTCAACATCTTTTTTGCTGTTTAACTAAAACTGTCATAAAAACCACAATATCCGACATCAAAATGGAGACAACTGCACCAGCAAAATGGAATAAGGAAAAGCTGATACAAGAAATTTTGAAACTAAGAGAAAATAAAAGAACATCACTTAGTAGTAGTTTGCAACAATGTGAAATAGATGAGCTCAGAAAATACGTAGAACTATATAAAGAAAAAGCTGCGTTAATTGAACAAGAAAACAAAGAACTTCGAGCACCTATAGACAACGAAAAAAGGTTATATGATCAGTCAACGTCGGAAGTCATTCACTTGAGAGCTCAAAATGACAAAATGCTGACATAAATTATTGATGGTATCGATGACAATGAACGTAAAGCTTCTGAGAGTGCTAGCAAAAAGTTTTTCTATTTTTTCTAAATAGAAAAAATTTTTTACTATGGTTCGGAATATTTAACATAAAATATCTACTTATAATCATCGTAGTTACTCTACAAAAATGTGGTGACATTGAAAGAAACCCAGGTCCATCAAATTTGGATAATTTAACAAAGATTGAATAGTACAAGGGTGGGTGTTGGAGAAAATCGGAGTTTCCCAAGTTTTGGTATATGAATTGTAGAAGCCTCAATGATAAACATGAGCAACTGTCTCGTTTTTTGAAAAATCTTGATGAAACTTAATTCCTAGTTGTTACCGAAACATGGATAAATGAAAAAAGTGAAATTCCCGAGTTTTATCTGTGCAAGAGTCATCATTTCGTTCACCAACCAAGATCATATTTAACTAATGTACAGAGAGGCGAAGGGGTAGGTATTTGGGCTCCCAAACAGTTTACAGTAAAAATGAGAAATGATTTGAACACAATCAATAGAAGACTTTTTGAGTCAATGTGGATTGAAATTTGTAAGCCTTTAACACAAAAACTGCTCATTAATGTATCATACTGCCCCAATGTAAATCTTTCTTTTTTTTCTGGATGAAATGACTGTAGAAATCTCAAATGTGTATTCGTATACAGATAATCTAATTTTATTTGGAGATTACAATATAAACTTGTTAGGCGCAAAAGGTAGACAGTCACTTGATATTTTGACAGCAAATAATGGGCTATGTTACGTTAATGAAACAGAGGCAACATGGACAAATGGTGAAAAAAATC
Organism: Convolutriloba macropyga; assembly: GCF_964194025.1. Taxonomy (NCBI): domain Eukaryota; kingdom Metazoa; phylum Xenacoelomorpha; order Acoela; family Convolutidae; genus Convolutriloba; species Convolutriloba macropyga. Next base: position 75,969,589 of record NC_134472.1, on the reverse strand, counting down.
GTTAATTGATCACTGGTTTATCTGGAAGAGCCAAAATTTTGAATCCAATGTCCTCGAGTCGACTCTTGCAGTGGATCACTTCACAATAGTATATCAGTCATCATTAAAGACAGATCACACTGATAAGAAAAGACAGTTTTTGATACGTAATACCAAGAAATAATCAAGATCAAATTTCAATCGTGACATTGTGCTGCAAGATTGGTCGCCTATGTACCAGATAAATGAGCCTAACGAAATGTTACTGAAATTTGTCGACATTTTTGAAAAAATACTGAGTTGTCATGCACCCTTGAAGTTGGTAGAAAGTAGTACCAAAAAACAACAAAAGCAACGGTTGACAAAGAAATTACGTGGTCTCATAAATGAAAAACACCGTCTTTTTAATGCGTGCAAGAAAAACACAAAACCAGAGATTTATAATATTTACAAATCTTTACGCAATTCAGTGAATAGAAAACTGAAAAAAGCTGCAGATGATTATACGAAGAATTTTTTCCAGCAGCTACCAACTTCAAGAGAACAATGGAAATTCATCAAAAACAGGATCAACTCCAACAGTCAAATAGAAAAAATTGACAAATTAAGGGAAGGTAGTTAATTTGCTGAGGATGACAGAAAGATTGCCAATAACTTGATTTTAATAACTGTTTTGCGAGGCTGGGATTATACAAAGGCAAAGACGTTTCTCCAAATCATTCTTCCCTAACATTTGAGGGACCGGAATTTAGCTTCCGACCAGTCACCAGAAAAGAATTGTATAATGTTATTGATAATCTACCGAAGCATTAATCGCCCGGACCGGGCTATATACCAGCATGGGCGCTAAAAGATAGTAAACTGTCTATTGGAACTCATTTACAATTTGTCGTCAATTAATGTATAAACAAAAACACGTTCTAATATTTTGAAAACAGCCCATGTTACAACTGTTTATAAGAAAGGAGACCGACTAGAACCAAAAAACTATCGACCCTTATCAGTTACACCAACTCTAGCAAAAATTTTTGAGCAATTACTACTTGAACAACTAACTCATCACCTAACTCTTAATGGTCTCATTAACAAGAATCAATTCGGATTTCAAAAGCAAAAGTCCTGTCTCGATACTATCATTTCATTAACTGAAAAAATAAACCAATGCCTTGACGAAAACGAAATTGTTGTTACACTTTTTTTAGACTTAGCAAAGGCTTTCAACTCAATATCTATAGATGTTTTTATGAACAAAATAAAAAGTTATGGAATGGGAGAGAATGCAAGAATCTTATTAAACTCCTTCCTTTGTGATAGAAAACAGTGTGTAAAAAATGGAATGGCAAAATCAGATTGGGTTGTTCATAAATCACGGTGTTCCTCAGGGAACTGTCTTAGGGCCTTTAATTTTTATACTTTATGTCAACGACTTCAGTGAAGCTGTATCAACGAATTGTGATATATTACAGTTTGCCGATGATACAGCAATTCTATGTCACGCAAAGAATGAAGCAAAATTTGCAACTAATAGCTGAAGATACATTAAACAGGACAGATCAATATATGAAACAAAACAGGTTAACCTTGAATGAGGAAAAAAAGAGTTAATGGTGTTCAGGAATGAAAAACTGCCAATCATTGAAACTTTCGATTTCAAGGGACACCGATTGGAAGCATCAGAAAAATGTAGATATTTAGGTGTAATAATTGATACGGAACTGACATACCAAAATCAAATAAATAAGGTTATCAGTAAAATGGCTTCAGCAATCAGATCATTATATTTGGTTCGTTATCAGGTACCGTTAAAAACAAGAATAAATCTTTTTAAATCTCTAGTTTTATCTCATTTAGATTTTAGTGCATTTTTTCAAAATTTACCATCTTACTCTATTGACAGAAGACGGTATCATAAGAAAACCCTTCAAGCGTAGAATTGGAAATAAAAAAGTCTCAATCTTTTTTCGAGGAGTTATGGAGGCTCAAAATTTTAGTGAACATATGAGCATCGACGCGAACTTGTTCACTTATAAGCACGACTTTTTGTTAAGTTTTTGTATCAAATTGTTCTTTCATTTATTTCACTAAAATATGGAAAAATTACGTGTTCTTAATCGACGATCAATGATTTAAAAAATTATGTTTCAATCAAAAGTGTTAGAATTGCATTTTTTAAAAATATATAATAAGAAGTTAGAAGTCAGCGGCAAAGAATTTTCTTAAAACACATGCAATGTTTTGAAAAACTTTACCCTTCTTAACTGCTATATAAGCTCAGTATAGACTTCTTCAAAAATTTTCATATTATCGTACAAGATAAATTCTTTTTTGGAAAACAATTTTATCGACAATTGATTGGGTATTCTACTTGCCATCTGAAAACGTTACTGGAGCTATCTTGACTTATTGTATTTCGTCAACCAGATCAAACCAGTTTATTTTTCTTTCTTTTCAGGTCAACATCTTTTTTGCTGTTTAACTAAAACTGTCATAAAAACCACAATATCCGACATCAAAATGGAGACAACTGCACCAGCAAAATGGAATAAGGAAAAGCTGATACAAGAAATTTTGAAACTAAGCGAAAATAAAAGAACATCACTTACTAGTAGTTTGCAACAATGTGAAATAGATGAGCTCAGAAAATACGTAGAACTATATAAAGAAAAAGCTGCGTTAATTGAACAAGAAAACAAAGAACTTCGAGCACCTATAGACAACGAAAAAAGGTTATATGATCAGTCAACGTCGGAAGTCATTCACTTGAGAGCTCAAAATGACAAAATGCTGACATAAATTATTGATGGTATCGATGACAATGAACGTAAAGCTTCTGAGAGTGCTAGCAAAAAGTTTTTCTATTTTTTCTAAATAGAAAAAATTTTTTACTATGGTTCGGAATATTTAACATAAAATATCTACTTATAATCATCGTAGTTACTCTACAAAAATGTGGTGACATTGAAAGAAACCCAGGTCCATCAAATTTGGATAATTTAACAAAGATTGAATAGTACAAGGGTGGGTGTTGGAGAAAATCGGAGTTTCCCAAGTTTTGGTATATGAATTGTAGAAGCCTCAATGATAAACATGAGCAACTGTCTCGTTTTTTGAAAAATCTTGATGAAACTTAATTCCTAGTTGTTACCGAAACATGGATAAATGAAAAAAGTGAAATTCCCGAGTTTTATCTGTGCAAGAGTCATCATTTCGTTCACCAACCAAGATCATAATTAACTAATGTACAGAGAGGCGAAGGGGTAGGTATTTGGGCTCCCAAACAGTTTACAGTAAAAATGAGAAATGATTTGAACACAATCAATAGAAGACTTTTTGAGTCAATGTGGATTGAAATTTGTAAGCCTTTAACACAAAAACTGCTCATTAATGTATCATACTGCCCCAATGTAAATCTTTCTTTTTTTTCTGGATGAAATGACTGTAGAAATCTCAAATGTGTATTCGTATACAGATAATCTAATTTTATTTGGAGATTACAATATAAACTTGTTAGGCGCAAAAGGTAGACAGTCACTTGATATTTTCACAGCAAATAATGGGCTATGTTACGTTAATGAAACAGAGGCAACATGGACAAATGGTGAAAAAAATCGTTAATTGATCACTGGTTTATCTGGAAGAGCCAAAATTTTGAATCCAATGTCCTCGAGTCGACTCTTGCAGTGGATCACTTCACAATAGTATATCAGTCATCATTAAAGACAGATCACACTGATAAGAAAAGACAGTTTTTGATACGTAATACCAAGAAATAATCAAGATCAAATTTCAATCGTGACATTGTGCTGCAAGATTGGTCGCCTATGTACCAGATAAATGAGCCTAACGAAATGTTACTGAAATTTGTCGACATTTTTGAAAAAATACTGAGTTGTCATGCACCCTTGAAGTTGGTAGAAAGTAGTACCAAAAAACAACAAAAGCAACGGTTGACAAAGAAATTACGTGGTCTCATAAATGAAAAACACCGTCTTTTTAATGCGTGCAAGAAAAACACAAAACCAGAGATTTATAATATTTACAAATCTTTACGCAATTCAGTGAATAGAAAACTGAAAAAAGCTGCAGATGATTATACGAAGAATTTTTTCCAGCAGCTACCAACTTCAAGAGAACAATGGAAATTCATCAAAAACAGGATCAACTCCAACAGTCAAATAGAAAAAATTGACAAATTAAGGGAAGGTAGTTAATTTGCTGAGGATGACAGAAAGATTGCCAATAACTTGATTTTAATAACTGTTTTGCGAGGCTGGGATTATACAAAGGCAAAGACGTTTCTCCAAATCATTCTTCCCTAACATTTGAGGGACCGGAATTTAGCTTCCGACCAGTCACCAGAAAAGAATTGTATAATGTTATTGATAATCTACCGAAGCATTAATCGCCCGGACCGGGCTATATACCAGCATGGGCGCTAAAAGATAGTAAACTGTCTATTGGAACTCATTTACAATTTGTCGTCAATTAATGTATAAACAAAAACACGTTCTAATATTTTGAAAACAGCCCATGTTACAACTGTTTATAAGAAAGGAGACCGACTAGAACCAAAAAACTATCGACCCTTATCAGTTACACCAACTCTAGCAAAAATTTTTGAGCAATTACTACTTGAACAACTAACTCATCACCTAACTCTTAATGGTCTCATTAACAAGAATCAATTCGGATTTCAAAAGCAAAAGTCCTGTCTCGATACTATCATTTCATTAACTGAAAAAATAAACCAATGCCTTGACGAAAACGAAATTGTTGTTACACTTTTTTTAGACTTAGCAAAGGCTTTCAACTCAATATCTATAGATGTTTTTATGAACAAAATAAAAAGTTATGGAATGGGAGAGAATGCAAGAATCTTATTAAACTCCTTCCTTTGTGATAGAAAACAGTGTGTAAAAAATGGAGTGGCAAAATCAGATTGGGTTGTTCATAAATCACGGTGTTCCTCAGGGAACTGTCTTAGGGCCTTTAATTTTTATACTTTATGTCAACGACTTCAGTGAAGCTGTATCAACGAATTGTGATATATTACAGTTTGCCGATGATACAGCAATTCTATGTCACGCAAAGAATGAAGCAAAATTTGCAGCTAATAGCTGAAGATACATTAAACAGGACAGATCAATATATGAAACAAAACAGGTTAACCTTGAATGAGAAAAAGAGTTAATGGTGTTCAGGAATGAAAAACTGCCAATCATTGAAACTTTCGATTTCAAGGGACACCGATTGGAAGCATCAGAAAAATGTAGATATTTAGGTGTAATAATTGATACGGAACTGACATACCAAAATCAAATAAATAAGGTTATCAGTAAAATGGCTTCAGCAATCAGATCATTATATTTGGTTCGTTATCAGGTACCGTTAAAAACAAGAATAAATCTTTTTAAATCTCTAGTTTTATCTCATTTAGATTTTAGTGCATTTTTTCAAAATTTACCATCTTACTCTATTGACAGAATAAACAAACATAAACTGGGGCATAAAAGTTTGTTTTATGAAAATCAAAAACGATACTGCCAGAGATCTACTTCTGGAGAATAAAATTTTTCCAGCAGAGCTCCAAATAACACGGGTGTCATTAAATAGGTTTTTCAATATTCTCCAACAAACAAGAAATCGCTCCAATAAACATTTCAGATTTTTGGAAAACGTGCCAAATATTGCAAGCAAACGAACCCATAACCTTTTCTTAGAACAAAAATGTAAGTCAAAATAGAGTAATGGTTCCATTGTTCGTAACTTTATTCGGAAATGGAACACACTTCCAATTAAAATTATAAAAGAAACGTCGAAGACCAAATTTAAACAAAAAGTTACAGCGGAAAGGCTTAAACGACACGAAAGAGTTTCAATAGACAGAAGGGTTACAGGTTTCAAACATACTTTTTATAAAACTACTTTAAGAAAACCGAACCTTAGTTTGTTATGAATTAGAAAATAAGAATGTTTGGTTAACAAATTAATAACATGTAACATTAACCAAGTGGCTATTTTAATTTCATGTTTCATATTTAGAAAAAAAAATTATTTTAGGTAAGTTACAAACAGTCAATGTTTAGATCAAGTTTCCATTATACAAAAAATCTTATTTACGCTCAGATGAGATCCCAATGAACACTCATTTTCTTTTCAGGGAAAAGCTTATGGATTTTGGCTTCGGTTTTTGTAAAATTTAACCGAAAATTTCAAATTTGACTAATATTTTGCATTTTCTGTAATACTATGACTGAATATCATTAAACAAAGGCGCAATTAGTTTCTTAAAGATAATTAGGTAGAACTTACTAACATTTTGAGATGCCTATTGGCTGTTATGACTTTGAAAATTTTTTAAATTTTATGGGATTTTGAAGTTTACTCCATTTTTAAACTTATTTGAACTTTTGAAATAATGGTCGTTCCCTCTAAATACAGGTCCCATATAATTTTTGCCGACAAAGGTAAAAATAACCGCTTAACTTCGAGCGAATTGCTCTCAAACGAACGGCGAGCGGTTGGCTTCGTCAGTAGCTAGCCACGGGGGGGGGGGGTGCACCGAGGGGTGATGGGGATCAAAAGCGTCAGACGAAAAATTGGTCAAGCGAAAAATTGCATTAAAAAAAGACCGACAGGACTAATATAATTGCTAGAAACTTTGTTTGAGAGCAATTAATCATATGGTTAGCGGTTTTACGTTTTAACAATTAGGTTCATGACGATGATACTACGAGATCTCAAAAAAATTTTCTTGATTTTTGACTGTTCACAAATTTGAATCGTTCTTTTTTGAAGTATTCTCACATTACCACAGCATTGAGAGAAAATAAGGTCCAAACTATTGATAAAAAAAGACGTGCAATTAAGCATATTTGAGGTCGCAAAACTTCATCTGATTATTGACAGTTCTCACGGGCTTCCTTTTGAGTTAGAAATCATCGTACACGGTCACTGCTGAAAACTAATTGTTCCATGGACTAAACAATTTTTCTTTAAAATGTTACTTTTTTATATTTATAAATTTTCATTTTTTAAGTCTTGTCATATTACCACAATAATGAAATATCCATTTAGTGTTGAAAAGAAGCTCAATTGAACACATACAGAATATTTTTTTCACTAGTTCGTTTTTATAATGGCTCCGATAGTTTCTCGCAATTTTATTCGAATTTCTGGTTTCTGCCGGTACATGTAGTTCTTGTTTTGGTCACAAGAAGTATACAAAATAATTACAGCTTTAAGTAGCGTTGTTTTTAAGAATAATCGAGGGAGGTCTCATCCAGTTTCTTGGGACAAAAAATTTAACTTCTCGTAACTTCTCCGTGGCTTTTATATTATAACAATGTTTGATGACTTGGACACCGGGGTTTTCAAAATAGCTGTGAATGGTCAATATGTATTTTTAAATGGTCTTTTAACGTATACACTTTTAAAAGCAGGTGCCATTGAATCATCAGTTTTATACTACCCAAAATTAAATGTGATAAATAGTTGTATTCATTATATTTCATATTCAGTTGATACCAAAGATCTTTTAATAGCTTCAATGCTTATTGTTTTCGTAAATTGCTAGTAGATTTTAGAGTAATTTTACAGTCCCATAACTTAGTGCTATTGTTTTCTTAGGGAGTAGATTGCAAATCTGTCCAGAATTTATTGTAAAGCCAATGATTTTAATGACTTGAAATTTTTTCAGGCTCAGGGGAACTTCTTTTCTAGTCTCATCGAGGACAAGTCACATCTGCTTTCTTGTTAGGGACGGGTGGTTTTGTTTACTTGAGGTTTCATCTGATGGTATTTTGACTTCGTTACTAAGCGATTTCGAATTTAGATAGTTTCCGCCTTAAAAAATGTTTTTTTTCGTTATTTTGTTATTCGAACAATTCGAACGTGTTTTCAATTGGTAGACAGTTAATTTTAAAAAATGTGGATGAGCGGCGTTGGAACATTATTTAATTCCCAACAAAGCAGTTTCTTAAATTAATTTTCTTCAATATGGTCATCAGTTATCTCTTAAACGGCACTGAACGTAAGCTTGAGATTGCAATTAAATCAATCGATGCATTGAAGCAATAACATTACAGACAGAAATGCACTGCAACATTTATGGGATGATAAGATTTACTAGGATCAGTAATGTTGATTGCATGAAGGCCGAGGCGAGCTCAAATCATGTAGAGATTTTCAACTTCGACCTAGAGCAAATTTATACACACAAAATGCTCCCCATTAACCTTTAGAAAGAAAACCATATTATAAGCATTTCGTGCCCAAATGCGTTAAAGGCTTTCTGACAATAACTGAATTCCAACAAGAACATGATTTATGCAAAACGCGCTCTAAGGATTTTATTAATTGAACCGAATTTTCTGGCTGGTCTTATAGTAGTACGACCAGTTAAACCTTGATACACTCTGCATCTGACGCAATTGTCAATTCATTAAAACAGGGTTAATGCAGAGACTGATGCAATTTATTGCTGAATTTCCATCACCCACTATCTGCGAAACAATTTCTTCAGTTTCATCACCCACTATTTGCAAAATAATAATCCAATTCATATCTTCAGTTTGAATTATAAACCTGTGGTTTTGCCCCTTAAAAACTCATAAGTAATTTCCAAAACGAATTGCCCATTTCATGCTTTAAGTTAAATTAGTTAAAGTTAAATGACAGATAGACTAGTAAAGCACACCAAAAAGTTGGAAAATTCCACGCGCGTTTTTCCTTAAGCAAAAAGTGGCATACAAAAGCCCACAGGACTAAAAAAAGGATTCAAACTGTGCTTGAGAGCAAATGAATAGCAAAGCTGATTTCCAAGAAGATTTTTGTATCATTTAATGAAAAACTTTATTCGCAACTTTCCTCATAATAAACTATGGCATAGAACTGTAAACAATCTGCCAAGAGCCCCAACAAACTAATTTTACGATGAGAAAAAAACTTATTTCAATTAAAAACGGACACAGATCATTGCCGGAGAATAGCCGTCATTGATTCTTATAATTAGATATTTTTAAGTGCGCGCTATTTTGATCGGATTTTGTAGTAAGACATACTTTTGTTTCTTAATGAGACTATACACAGAGGGATACACGATGTATCAATACAAATACCCATTAGAGATGAAAACTAAGACTTATAAGAACCAAGATCAAGTAGTGGTCATCTAGAACTGGGCTTAATGGGTTCATCACGTTTCTATTTCTGATTGTTTTCTTTACAGACTATGTTCATTTCAGATTGCCCTCCTGAGAAACTGCTGTTTGAAAACACTTTCAGCAGAATGAGCACTAGCCCAGAGAATTCAAAGATAGCCGGCACATTACCGGAATAGCTGGAAATACTTGAGTGCAGTATACTGCAGATAGTAAAATACAGACACAGATACAAGTTATAAAGTTATAGAGGCTGCTCAAGAAACAACATAATGTAAAAAACATTTTGCGATAAACTAATAAGACTTGTGAAAATTCACGCCACAGAAGCCTTTTTATTGAGGCCCTTAATTACAAATGACCTCCTTCGAACTTCAAAATAATTCATATTAAATTTAAATTTTTAAAATTTTAAGTGCAGAAGTCAGTTTATCGAGTGAGGCAAGTCACGTATGAGTCAAATCTAATCAGTCCAATGACCTAAAAGCTAGAGAGAATGAGAAATGACGTCGCGCCCGCAAATGCTCTTAAATAGGAAGAAGTCATTCAGAATTATCGACTTTTTCAGTTTTGCTGAGTGAACAAATGTAAAACGAAAAAAGAATGTCAGTTAAAAAATCAGGAACATCACAAAATAGCTACGCTCAGATTACAGCTGTAAAAAGATTGTATGCAAAATGTCGCTTAAGCGGCAAAATGAGGTAAAGCGAAACAAAAATTTATTAGACAAAAAAAGGAGCGCAGAAAAGCCGGCTGAGATGGGGGCGGCTATTAATCAGTTGATTTGACGCCGTTTTTTGAGCTCTTCAGGGGCAATTAAAGAATGTTCCAATGGATAAAACAGCAAGAAGTTTTTTCAAGAAATGCTGCAAAAAAAGTCAGTTTGAAATGCTCAAACAGCATTTCTCTTACTGATGAAACAAGGGTGCGCATACCCAGTGACGGAATTGTTTGAGTTTTGCAAAGAAATGGAACGAGATTTCCCAAAAAAACACAAATTTTAGTTCGAACAAACGATCACTTATGTTTTGGGATGCAAAATGATCAGACGGAAGAAAAATGATTGTTAACTAACCAAAGAAGCTTAACGCGTTATTTGGGAATTTTGAAAAACTACGAAGAAAAAAAAAGCATTTTCCGGACATCATTTTTCAAAAAGATAATGCTCCTGTGCATATCAAAGATTAATGACAATTTTTTCCAAGATAAGAAGGAGTGGAAGGTGCTGAAATGGCCGGCATATAGTCCAGATCTAAATCCAATCGAAAAATTATGAGCGATTTTGAAGCACGAAAACAGACAGCTTGATTACGGAAACAGACCGTTTTTGGGAAAATTGGAGAAAAAGTTTCAGAAAAGTGGAATGAAATTGACCAAGATGTCATTAGAAACCTGTATGAAAACTACACATGCAGTCTGCTAGACATTAACAAAGCAAAAAGTGTAATGACTTCTTGATTTCTTAAAAAGTGCCTGTTAAGTCATTTATGATAAAAAAAAAACATTTCTACTATATCTCATTGTTAATGATAATCAGAGATGATGACATTACGCCACATAACAGCAGCTGAAGTGCGACATCAACAAAGACACACAGAGAGAGAGAGAGAGAGATTAAACGTGATCGAGAAAGAGAAGGAAAGAAAACCTAACCGACAGAGAGAGAGAGAGAGAGAGATTGGAATATTTTCTATGATGGGATTCGACACTGCAACTTCGTTTTCTAGCCTTGTTAGTAAAACAAATCATAAAGAAAAAAACTGATAAAGGCAAAATGAAAAAGTTTTCAACTTCGCAGGAAAAAAGTCTCGAAAGTTCTGTCAAGTAATCCATCTCCGAGACTTGGTAATGGTCGACTCCGAGTAATGGTCGTTAAATTCTTAAAAGGACGAACATTGAAAAACTTTGGAAACAATTACGAATTTTAACAAAATCTTGCTAAAATTCAAGATATTAAAATTTTAAGAACTATTTCATTTTATCAAGATACTATCCAGCATCCCCGTTTCAAGCCTGAAAAAGTTTCACTGGCTCAAAGATCCATACACATGGAACGAAGATTCTAAATTTTAAATCATATCCAAAAATTAGTAACACTGGAGTCAAGAAAAAAATTGATCACCATCCCAATAACTCTAGAAAGTATGCAGCAGCTTATCCTCAAACATTGGAGGAGGTCCCAGGGCCCCTGGTGCCGGAAAAAGTTCAAAAACATGAAAATAGCAAATGAAAAAAATTGCTTACATTTGTGATATCAAAATCTTGAAAACTTTCCATTACGTCTATAAACTACGCAGTAACATATTATGAAACCCTACATGAAGTTAAGTGGCTCTTGAAGCTAGAAACCTAAAAAAGAACAAAAAATTTCAAAAAAACTTCAAAAATTGCAAGTTTTAAAAAAAAAATTGCTAAAACTTGCGATATTAAAAAGTTGAAAAATAATCCATGAACTACAAAAATTTTACAGTAACTTATTATCAAACCCTTACGGAGGTGTTCTGACCCTTGAGGCTCAAAAAACCTGAAAATTGAAAAACAAAAATTGTCAAAAATTGCTAAAATTCGTGATGTTAAAATCTTGGAAGACATTTTATTACATCTAGAAATTATATAGTAACCTATTTTCAAAACCCAGAGCAGGTTCCGTGGATCTTGAGGCTGAAAAAACCTAAAAAAACTTTTAACAAAAATTTTAAAAACTTGAAAAAAGCAAGTTTTATCAAAGAATTGCCACCAAAATTTGTGACATTAAAAAGTTGAAGTATTCCATGGCCGATAAAAATGCAAGTGCTTATTACCCCTTAGGATGTGAAATTGTGCAAATTAGTATAAATTTGCATGTTTTTAGCGATCAGCTTTTCGAACGTAGCCACGGGGGGGCAATAGTGGGGTGGGGTAGGGGGGTCAACAACCTCTAAGAACCGCCCTTCACACCATAAGGATAATTATCCAAAACAGATGAAACTGCTGAAAAAGAGCTGAAAGGCTCTAAAAGCACTTAATACCCTCTGGGCGTTACCTGTTTATCCCATTTTCGAGGACGAAAAGTCAAAAGCGTCAGATGAAAAATCGGTCAAGCGAAAAATCGCATAAAAAAGACCGACAGGAATAATATAATTGCTACCAACTTCGTTTGAGAGAAATTAAAAACTTTTCAGAAAATTACACAAAACAAAACAAGGCTGTCAAATGAAATACTTAGGTACAAAATGATTTTGCAAACACAACCGATTTATGATTAACGACTCTCCACTATCCGAGGACTTTCAGTTACCATGGAGACCTTTTATTACCACCGCCACTTCGTCCATGGGTTTGGTTAGACTTCCATTGAACAGAAAAGGAATTCTCTTATCATTTTTTTGCGTTCTAAGGTTTGGTTTCGTAGCTATTAATTCTGTCAACGTCAAAAATTTTCATTACAACAGTTAATTGGTTTTTGATTTTTTTCTTTCAGCACATTCGAATTCTTTCCTTGTACTTGTATTCTGTGTTTTCATTGAACAAATCTGTAAAGTCACATAAGTTTCTCTATCACTGAGAAGTTGGAACAAGGGTTTAGAAAGGGTTTGAATATAGAAAAATCGTCAGTCTATCGTTGAGGTCAAAATTATTAAAATCATGCAATCAGACCTCATCGAAAGTTTTGGCGGAATGTATGCTTAGTGACATATGCTCAGTAGAGTTCTCAGAACACTGAACGGAGACAAGTCCCCAAAAAGTACCTGTTTATTCCATTTTTGAGGACAAAAAAATGAAACATAAACGGCAAAGCAAAACCAACAGGTCCCAAACAATTGCTACAAATTTTGCTTGAGAGTAATTAAGAAGTATAATCAACCAACGTTCGACTTATTGCTCTCAAACGACTGGCGAGAGGAAGGGATTGGCTTTGGTAGTAGCCAGCTTAATCTTAATAAGGAGGGTTAGCCCCACTGGGTAGAAGCGGGGGGTTCAAATTACAAGAAATTGACATTCAAATTGTAATGAACTCATAATGAACCTGACTTTTGAGCAGTCAGAGCCATAAATTAAAAATAGAACGTGCAAAAATGAGTAAGAGCAAGATAACACACCAAGACAATATGAACTGATGATTAACAACTTTAAGCAGAGTTATAGATGTAGTTGATGACACAAATCATATAACTATTTATCATGAGTTTTGGTGAAACATATACATGGCGACGTATAGAGCCCTAAGATCTTAATGCCAACAGGCTTTACCATTTGATCCCGTTTTTAGCCAAAATCATCAGACAAAAACTCGATCAATCGAATTAAAAAAGAGACCACCAGGACTCAAATAATTGCTTCAAACTTTGTAGCAAATTAAAAACCATTATGATGCATTTATCGCTAAACTTCGTTTTTAATAAGAAAAACGCAAAAAATAATATCAGGTTTAGATACACATTAAATTAGCACTACAAAATCAGCCGTAACCGACAAAAACTGCCCAGAAAAGGAGCAAAATTAAGCAACTCACTCTCACTGTTATAAACCCTTTCCAAAGAAATCTCGCTCAAAATCAGAACTGAGTGGTTTTAGTATACAAAATGATTCGGGTCTTTCCCATTATAGCTAGTGGTTAGACAACTTATAACCCCCCCCCACCCCCAATCATGGTAATTATACCACAATGGGGGCTATAACTTCATGGGGGCCTATAATGGGAAAGACCCAATGATTCAATACATGTGTAACAGTAACAGGTTTGAGGTCAGTTAAAAATGAGTCAAAACGGTTGACTGACTTACACTTGGTGCATTTTAGTGACAATTGTTTCCACTTGTTTCTGCTTCTCAAGAGTGGAGTCCAAAGTCTGAACAACTTGGCCTGTCGTGTCCGCTAACTGTTGCACTGTTTTAGCCTGCCACTCTTGCCAAAGTTGAGCCTATATCAAATGTACGCAACCATCATTTCAATCTTAATTCAATCATCAACAGAGCTGAAGTAATGGTTAAATGATTCTGCTTGAAGTCACTGATAACTTCTGGCGTTTATCGAGAACCGCGAAGCGGTTCGAAATATTAAGTCCGAATTTCGAAGTGACTTCTGCAGAGTCACTTAACCATGCTTAAAACACGAAACGCACACGTTTTAAAATGACGAAAGTCAACGGAAGTCAACTTCTGGCTAAGTAACAACTTCTGGCATTTTAATTTCTGGCACTGCAGACTTTCGGCATTTTAAAATGTGCACGTGAGTATTCTAAGCACAAATAAGTTGACTATGGACTCCTTTGGGTGGAAATGCGATCATCGCTCCCAGTTGACTGAAAGCAACAACAACATCTGAAGTCTTTGCCTTAAAAGTCTAGCAAAAACTTACCAGTTCCTTCAATAATTCGCGCCATAACTAAACGATAATGACGAATTGTACCGTCCCAATGCTTGTACGCTAGAAACCGTTTGCAACAACAGCTTCCATAGACAAAAAGCAAGCATAATGCCAGAAAAAAAACCAACCAGACTACAATAAGCTAGCTAAAAGCTAGTTAAAGAGAATCCGCAAAGTTAGTTATAATTCGGATTTAATTTTGTTATACCTGTATGAAGAAGCAGAGATTCTCAGAGTGTGTGAAGAAGGAGGTGTAGATGTTGAATGCCAAGTCACTCATCCTGCTAGTGCAATCGGATGCCTCCTCTTCAGTGTAACATGTCAGCTGGTTTTTCCCTTAACACACAAAAGACATTGGGGGGGGGGGGTAAAATGAGGGTACAAAACTCTCACAAATTTCCTTGCACACCATAACTTTATATCCAGTCAGCAGGATCAGTGAAACCCCATTCTTGAAGACTATTAAGGCTCTTAGGAAACTGCTAGGCAACTTGACGCCCTCGTGATTTGCCATTCATTCTGTTTCTCAACACGAGAAGTCAAGAAATTAGATAGAGTGATCAATACAATAGTATAAAATCTCCAAATGAGAACAAACTTAGAAAAACCTCAAAACAGGTGGTTGGTTTATCATGTAAAATAGTTATTCGAACGTTTCCTTTTGCTGAGTTCTTTCTAACAAAAAATTAAATCTTACCCGACATTAGAAGATGGCAATTTGTGAACGACAAGGCAAGCAGCTGTTGTTGCTGTTCACGCATGCTGCGACAAGAGTTTTCCAGCTGAAAAAAAAAGAATGGTAGTAAAAACAACCGCTTTAGCCGAATTAAAGCATGACCCACTAAAGTCTGAAGAATTACTCTTTTAGATCAGGTATCCGACTTCAAGATTCACTCTCTTTTGACTCCTTATACCGTAAGAGATCATCATTTCGACCTTCCTGATCTCCTTGTTCATCCAATGAAGGGAAAAGGCGCCTTTTTGATTGAAACTTGATTAAAAAATCGTTAACAAGTACACACAATTGAGTTAAACTACTAAAAATTCTGAAAGGAAGCACACTACCATAAGAAACGTATAATCAGTTGGACAAAACTTGCACAAAAAAAACAAACAAAAAAACACACCCGACAACAACAAAAAAACACAAACCCGACTAACGTAAGAAAGACCAACAGGACTAATACATTTACTACAAACTTCGTTTGAGAGCAATTAACAAGACCTCATTAATGCCCACAGATATTGGTTGAGAGCAATATCTGTAGGCAATATCTTTCCATAATGCAGACTTGAAAAGATTCAGGATTAGAATGTCACTTGTCATTTTAACTCGCCAGAGTATTAAAAGAGAATGAGCCATTTACCTGTGACAAGGCATTAGTCCAACAGTTGCCATACTTTGGGTTCTCAGATAGCTTCAGGATCTCGTTGTATTTCGTTTCTCCTGCTGCAGCTGGTGGAATCACAATGTCCACCTTAGGAGCTGCACCTTCATAAGAATGCGACTCCGATTTGTGACACAAAATGAGAGTGTCAATATTAAAACAAGTTAGTATCGTTAAAAGGGCCAAACGGTGTTCTAAAACAATCATCACATCTGAAATGAGGCAGCCATGAATTACGCTATGTTACGGGATACACTATCGTCATTGATGGCGACGAAATGGAGTAACCATAAGCGAAAAAGCCGACTAAATAAAAAAGGCGGATCTAAAAACAGTTGACACTGCTGAAACAGAGCTGAAAGGCTCTAAGAGCACTTAATGCCCGCTGGGCGCTACCTGTTTATCCCGTTTTTGAGGGCGTCAAATGGGTCAGGCGAAAAAATCGGCCAAGCGAAAAATTGCATAAAAAAGAGCGACATGACTAATATAATTGCTACAAACCTCGTTTGAGAGCAATTAATTAATGGCTTAAATCTGAAAAAACGACTCAAATAATTGCGGGCAACAAACTTCGTTTGAGAGCAATTAAAAATTAATGAAATTATGTACGTAAGTTGTAAGAGACAGACATGCCACAACTCTGCGTTCAGAAATTGTTTACTAACAATTCTGAGGGCTGAGCGGTCTTAGAAAAACACCGACTACTTCTATTCTACAGAATTTTTAATTGATCCACCGTTGAGTAGGAAGTTTACAACGATATATACGCTACTTGGTTAGGAAAAACGGAATGTACACACTGAGTTCAACTTCAATATATAATTATCACAACTATTCTACTATTCTGCAAAATAAAATTGCAAATAAAATTTATTTCATTGAACTAAATCTCAAATCAGCACATACTTGATGACCAAAAATTTTCTTCTGCCAATTGTTAACTTTATTCAGCAGAAAGTGATATCTCGACTTCATCCCGAGGAAAAATTCATTCTTATAAATTCTGTACAGCGTGTCCTTGGGTCAAAATTTATTTCATCAAACAGAAGTCGCAGAGCTCTTTGTGGAACTTCCCTTTACACAGAAATATTGCGTCTTTAACATTTTAGGTTCTCGGCTAGAGCGTATACCCCCATGCCTAAATATACGTAATGAGGCTAGGACGGGAACGAACCGAAATCTTGAATACAAAGCAACATCAGAGATCTTGGGGCAGATATACATGATTGGTCTATTCTAGTCTATATTTGAAGAACACCTGAGATGAAACAGCAAAATTGTCTTTGTCTGATTTGGATATTGTCACTGAGGATTCATTGCAAGTGGCAAGTTGAGGCAGTGGCTATACTCGATTTAGAAATGTCGAATTCTGCACTCAACAGCAGACTCATCACAGATCCCAACATGTACTTCACAGTTCCATTCTTCACGTGAGGGGCCACGTTGTAGAAGTGATCAAACCTGAACGATAAACCGAGAGTGCGAGGTTACGGGTGGAATGGTGGATGAGGGAGGGGGTGGACGGGATGGGGAGGGGGATTGCTGGACTGCGTTGTGAGGGTGGACAGGGGGCAGGGGGGTTGTAATGAGAGGGATGGTCAAACTCCATGAACTTACTCCAGTAGTAAAGTGTATAATTGCGAAAAACTTAAGCGCTGGCCGAGAAAAGAACAAAAATAAGAAAGCCAATTCACTAGACGCAATTATATATTAATAGATACTAAAATGAACTGTGTAAAAAGAACGAGTCATCGACTGCAAAACACGCCCGACAAAATGAAAAGGCTGCAACAAAGAAACCAGATCGACGAAAGTTAGACGCATTGGCACAAAAACGAAAGTCAGAACGTATTCCCGAAGTTTGAAACATTACAGAAAATATCCTCCATTAATTCCCATGACTGCTATTTAGAGGAACTTTCACTGGCAAAAATTTCAGAGACGAGGCAGAAACTAATGACAAGTTCATAGTTACAAAATTTGCATTGCTTTGGCACAAGTTATTGATAATGTAACTAGAGACATTCGAATAATATGAAGCAACAGATAAGAAGCGACATCATATAACAAAAAAGCCGCAAAAATAACAAAATGTCATCAAAATCAGAAGCAACAAACTCTATGAAGATAAAATGGAGATTGAAAAAAAATAAAACATAGCCGGTGGATTATCGGGAAAACAGCCGCCGTTGACAACACTAACCAACGTTGGGAATGAAACAGTTTAAAAATTAGAACATTTGGAAATTCATTCATTTGGAACTTTTTTCATGCAATTGGTGTCATTAAATGAAAAAACAAAACAGTAGGCAAGTCGAAATAGGCTAACAAACTTCTTTTATTTTGAGAACATGAGAAAAAATGCGAGAATGAATTAGTTAAAACATTTCTCATTATTGTTGCGATATTTTCTCGAAAATTATTTGCTTTAAAACAATGTCATAAGCTGATAATTTAAAATGCCAAAAATCATATGGCTTCTATTCAAATCGCAACAGATGAAATAAAACGGAACAAAATCACAAAAATAACTAAAAACAGCCAAAAAAAATTAACGTTGAAAAAACTCTGCCTTTGCTCAGTAAACCTCTAAAAATCATTTTTTGTACTAAAAAGCTTTAAAACGCAGTGAAATCAAGCCTAATAATATAAGTATAGCCTGTTCAAACAAAACCAGCAAATAATAGCTAAAACAAAAACATAGCCGACAGATTGCCGGAAAATCTGCGAAAAAATAGATTTGCGTGCCGTATAATAGATATAGAAACAGATACAGATCTATATTGAAAAAAATAGACGACGCTCAAAAAGCAATGTAAAAACATTCCGCCATAAATCAATGAAAATCGTTAAAATTCATTGCTTTTTCATTAGGGCCGTTTATTACAAATATCTAATAATAGTCTGTGAGAGCCTGGCGGCGGCTTTTAAATAGGATCAGCAAATGAAAAGAATCGATCGCAAACGACAGGCGGTGGGCTTAAAGTGACAGCGCTTCAATTCATGCAGCTCAAAATGACGCTAGAAGGGATTACTATAAGCCACTAGCAAGAAAATCACATCGGCAGATTGCCTGAAAATAGCAGCCGTTGATTCCCATAACCACGATTGGGATTGAAAGAATAGAAAAAAAGACCATATTTGTGCAAAAAAAAATAAAAGCAAACTATTTTGGCGTCATTTTGTAGGTGAGCATACTTCTGTTTCTCAGTGAGAGGGTACAGGGTCTAGTTTCAAAACCAATAAGCATTAGAGATGGTAACTAAGACTAAATAAGAACGAAGTTCAAGTAATGGGCATCTAAAATTGGGCTTGATTGGTTTATCCCGTTTCTATTTCGGATTTAATTTTTTCTATACTGACTCTGTTATTTTTGAATTGCTTTGTTGAGCAACAGCTGTTTAAAAGCATTTTGAGCAGAATGAGAGATGAATGAAACTAGCATAGAGAAGTCAAAATCATTCCGGAAAGCGTCGAAAAAGCGGCAAAATGAGGTAAAGCGAAAAAAAACTTGTTCGACGAAGTAAAAAACATAGCAGGACAAGTCCTGACCTATAATTGAAAGAATTCTTATTGACCAAACAAAAAGCTAGACCTAAAACGGACTAAGACTTGATTGCAAAAACCATTTAGAAAAAAATTCTATAAAAATCAAAAAACAGTAAAAATCAAAGCGAAAATGCCGCATATGAAACAAAAAACCACAAGCTAGAAAGCGAATTTTTGTTCAAACACCGTTTTCTCACTCTACTTTAAATTTAGAGTGAAAAAATTTTACGCCGCAAAACCACTCGCTTTGCTCCAATTCCTGTTTAGGCGTGACCAATATCATCGCTTCAATTTGACTTCAAAAATCAAGAAAATGTGTGAACAGATCTTGAAAAAAGAAGGCGCCCCAATACAATTTGTATTTTTGAGTTGTAAAAAGGAGCTCCATAATAGCCGGCTGAGAAGATGAGGCAGCTATGAAAAGAAAAAACAAAACCAGTTTGGTTGCGCTTGCCATTAGACTCTCAGTAGTAGTAAGCTGTCGCCAATTGCGCGCAACTGTTTAAAATTCTGAATTGAAGCAATTTGCATCACTCGGAAATAAATCCAGAGATCATCCGGCAAAGTCACTCAGAGGTTCCAATGATCGGACGAAATTTGATCCAGCACAAATATGCACAACCAATAAACAGATGCACCCGATAAAATGCTGAACATTTTGAGATCCATTACAAAACATTATTTGTAAATTTTGCAGCAAGATCTAATTGCACTGAAAAGCAGGGATGCCAAAAAGCGAGGGGATGTGGAATTTTTCATCGTGTTATAAGTCGCCTGCAGCTAATAGCTGTATGCCGTCACAACAAATACGAGTTAGGGGAAATATAAATATACCCAAAGCAAACAGAAAAGCATCCAAATTGCCATTGACATAGTAGTCGCCAATTCCCATAATCACCATTGATTCCCATACACCCCTTAGGATTGACAGAAAATAAGAACGGAAAAAACTGACTGATGTGCAAAAACATTTTAAAGTTCGAACTATTTTGATTTCCTTTCATAGTTAGAAATAATTCTGTTCCTTGATGAGGATACAGGGGACCAGTATCAAAACCGAAAATTATTAGAGATGGTAACTAAGCCTTATAAGAACAAACGCCTTATAACAGTTTCAACACATTAATCATCTGAAGGGCTACTAACGCCCGCTGAGTTCCTCTATTGCAACTCAATGCCCGCCGAGCTTTAACCATTTATCCCCTTTCAAAAGCCCGAAGTCATGAAAAAAGTTGTGAAAACATCTTACAAAAAAAGACAGAGCACTTATATAAACCAAGACAGCACCCCAATACAATTCAAATTCTTTGAATTGTAAAAAAAAATCAAGATATCCGCTCAGCTTCGCAAATATAAAAACACTGAAAATTTCTGCAAAATCACTCAAAAAAGGTCAGGCAAAAAGTTAACCCTTCTTTCTATTAGACCAAAAAAATTTGTTCCCAAAAAACTTGCGACAGACAGTTAAAAATCGAAAAACTCAAAAGCATCGAGGCAAGCCTGGAAAATTATTACCTTATTCAAAAACCTTAAGGCATGGAAAGTTAAGTGCTTTACAGACTTCATACCATCTGTCTTTTAATACGTGACTGTTTGGTTCTATAGGATATGCCTCTTTGGGGTAGCCCTCTTTGCCCACGTGATCACATGCGTAGGAAGATACCGCCTCTTCCATCAGCTGGTCCAAGTTCAAAACACACTCGGTGCATTTCAGCTCAGGATTGCGCTCGAATACAGTGTGTGTTATCATCATCATCTGTTCAAATTAACAATTAAGGGCATCAACATAGTTGATTGGGAAAGTTATTTGGAATCACCAGAAATAATTCAACTGATATCAATCGCAGTAAAAGAACTCGTTTTTTGGTCAGTTCAGCAATATGAGTAGTTGGGTGCTCGTAACAACTGCTTCTTATTATGATTGCTAATTCAGTGAGACCAAGCTCGCCGATTTTCATTATGAGAACATTGTAAGAAAAGTAAAATCCAAACCTCGATGAGAATCTGTCTGTAGTTCGGACTCTTCACAACCTAAACAAAATACCACAAACGTATAAACAATCCAAAACAAAATAAACAGAAAATAAACCAGTTAGCTGCAGAGATGCAATTTTCTATGGAAATGGTCAAAATTTCTACGGAAAGGTTGAAAAAAATCAAAACCAAAAAATTCTAAACGAGACATTTTTTCACTACCCATTTGAGCAATTTGAAAGATGATTATCACACTCCGATTCCTAGATCACATCAGATTCAGTAAAGCATAAACAATGAGAAAAAACCATTTTTGCGGTTAAATGTAAACTCAAATTTATGTATGATGTCATAATTATTCTAATCGCACTACCAAATTGTTTTCTACAAATCTCACCCTATAGACTATGTAGCGCAATACATGAATCAATTCATTTTTAGGGCAAATAAAAATTGCTGCATATTGAACTGACCTGTAACATTTCCTCGACAAGCATGGAAAACTTGAGATCATAGTTGGTCATCTCACTAAGAGTAGGTTGTTGTGGAATGAGAAAGCGACCTAGTTGCACCCCAAGAGGACACTTCTCGAGCACAGACCAGAACTTGTCGTAAAACTTAAATGGAGACCTAGAACACAATCAGACTCAGCTACAATTAATTAACATACCCGGCAGATTGCCGGAAAATAGCCGCCGTTGATTCCAATAAGCATGATTGGGATTGAAATAACAGAAGATATTGAAAAAAAAAGATTTTTGTACAAAAACATTTTTTTAAGTCCGATTTATTTTGATGGCATTTCGTAGTTGAACATACTTCTGTTTCTTAGAGAGAGGCTACAGGGGCTACTATCAATACCAATAAGCATTAGAGAGAGGTAACTAATACTTATAGGAACGACGTTCAAATAGCGGGCATCTAAAATTGGGCTTTATGGGTTTATCCCGATTCTATTTCTGACTTCAATTTTTTATACTGACTCTGTTCATTTTGAATTGCTTTGCTGAGCAACTGATGTTCAAAATCACTTTTAGCAGAATGAGAGAAGAGAGAAACTAGCCTAGAGAAGTCAAAAAGATTTCACGCAAAATGTTGAAAAAGCGGCAAAATGAGGTAAAGCGAAACATTTTTTTATTCGACGAAGTAAAAAAACATAGCAGGACAAGTCCTGACGTACAATTCGAAGAATTTTCAATGACTAGGTAAAAAACTAGACCTAGAACGGACTATGAATGGATTGGGAATCATTTACAAAAAACTCTAATCCAAAAATTAAAAAAAAAACAGTAAAAAACCAAAGTGAGATTGCCGCATGTGAACAAAACATTAGCGAGAAAGCGAACGTTTGTTCAAACACCGTTTTCTCACTCTACTTAAGAATTAGAGCGATAAAATTTCACGCCGCAAAACCACTCTCCTTTTCGCTCCATTTCCTGTTTTGGCGTGACCAAAATCACTACAATTTGACTCCAAAAATCATGAAAAGGTGTGAACAGATCTTACCAGGAAAAAAAATAGCAGGACAAGTCCTGACATACAATTCAAAGAATTTTCATTGACTAAACAGAAAAACTAGACCTAGTATGGACTATGAGTGAATTGAGAAAACCATTTTAAAAAAATCATATCAAAAAATAAGAAAAAAAACCAAAAAAATGTCAAAATGCCGCATATGAACAAAAAAACCACTAGCGAGAAATGAAAATTTAATTAAAACAAAAAACTAGGCCTAGAATGAGCTGTGAATGGATTGGGAAAACCATTTAGAAAAAAATCCGATCCAAAAAATAAAAAAAAACAGTAAAAATCAGAGTGAAATTGCCGCATGTGAACAAAAAACCACTACCGAGAAACCGAATTTTTGTTCAAACACCATTTTCTCACTCTACTTTAAAATTAGAGCGAAAAAAATTCACGCCGAAAAACCACTCGCTTTTCGCTCCATTTCCTGTTTCGGCGTGACCAAAATCACTACTCCAATCATGAAAATGTGTGCACAGATCTTGAAAAAAAAAGACAGCGCCCCAATACAATTCAAATTCTTTGAATTGTAAAAAAATAGGAGCGCTATAATAGCCGGCTGAGAAGATGAGGGCGGCTATTAATAATCAAATTAGCAAATTAGCACCTTTTTTCCGTTAATTAGAATGGATGATAATAATCTGATGATTAACAACGCTGTGGTACTAATATCTTCAACTAACAGATCTTAAAAAAAATCACACTCTATCTAGTCTAGTTTTTTTTTATTGACAGTAAACTTAATCGAGTTATGCTTACTATCACAGAATTGGAAGAATGGGAAAGCGAATGTTCTCGTGCTGAAAATCAACACCACAGTTCTTTGAAACTGCTCATAACTTATACCATTTTTCGGCTGCGAAAGCATCATGGATATATAACATATGAACACGCATAACAAAACAGGCTATAATTCAATAAAGCTCTAAAAAGGTCAAAAAGCCATAACAATCAACATCAATCTCATTCTGAGGCGTCTAAAACACACAATATACAATTTCACCATATTAAAAAAAAACAGAATTGATTCAATTACTTTTTAATTCTAGACATTACTTTTAATTCTAGACATTGATCCATTCGAAGCATTAGTATGTCCCACAATAAAAACTCCACCCAAAAAACTTCAGTCCAAATAATCATTTTTAGGAGAGAGGTATGGAGGATCGACGAGGTTTTACTCGACAACAAATTATGCTATTTCGTCTGGCCAAAAATTAGATGGCTAACGCTGTTTTGAAATTCTCTATTTTTGTAGTTTTTACAAAGAGTTCGTAAACTGAAACCCGAAAAGATATTTCAAAGAAACAAAATTAATATATCTAACTTGCGCGATGTGTTTATTCCAGTGCAAATTGAAAAACCTTGATTTGCAGCAAAGGTTTTGGACTTGAATTCGATTATTGTTGCGACCCCCACTTTAGTGGGGAGGGAGGAACTATATACTCAACTGGGGGTTTTTTTTTTGTTCAGACAATTTTGGCCGATCGATATACCCATCGTAGAGAATTGTGAGTAGTATCATTGAAAAGCCCGCCCAGCGTAGAATACGCAATTAAAAAGATTTTTTTCCATTTTCGTTTTTTACAGGGAGTTATCGAGGTTTAAATTGTGAACATTCGACTGTTTTTGTTCACATTTTCAGTAACTTTTGATAAAATTTGGCACAATTTTGCTAAAATAATTCAAAATATGTTAAAATTTTTAACGGCAGAGTGTTGTTGTTACCGTTAGAAGAGCGTTGCTGAATTGTTTGATTAAAGATTTTGTTGGCTAAAATTTTTGATAAAATTTTCAAAATTCAATTTTTATCAAAAATGGCACAAAATATGCTTTTATGGTCCACTTTGTTACAGTTTGCCAGACTTAGTGACCTAGAAAACTTGAAACAGACTCCCTCATCTGAAAAAAAACGCTAGTTGCAATTAGGCCCCGTATGAAAGTCTTCTGGAATAAAAACTTTGCCGTTTTTTGCAGATTTAATTTGATAACTATACAAAATGCATAGTTCTTTTTTTAATACTTGAAGAATTCCACGCAACAATTGGTCTAAATTGCAAACACTTTAAACACTTGGTCGGTTTGCTGGGTGCGCGAAAAAATCAGGGAGAGATCCGACAATATCATGGATTCTCAGAATCAGAGACTTTTTGGTTTTCATTTTGATGCTGCCTTTTTTCAAAATATTTAAATATTTTGCTTTTGTTTTTTAATGTTAATTGCTGGCAACATTTTTATTCACGGCTCCAATAATGACAGCTCCAATTGACGTAAATTTGAGGCCAAATGTAGATGCAGTTTGTTTTCAGAGAACCAGAGCGTTTTTATGGCTTTGAGGAAGTTTTAGTAAAATTTGACTGAATTCTTGTCTTTTCCCTACAATTGTTATTCTTTTGGCAGTCTGATTTTTAAGTTTAACCACTCAAAGATCTAAAATTCTTCCTCAAGAGGTGCAAGTGAACCTTTTCCATTCATTCGGTTGTTACCTAATGTCTCTTATGTTATTGAATTTATTTGTTTTAAGGAAATTTCTTTGGTTTTTCGAACTTGTCAATTTTTTATATTATTTTAGTCAAGATTTTCCTTATTCTCAGTAAGTACAGGTCAACCTTTCCTCCGTATAGAATACAAACTAAATTTGTTGCCGATTGCTTTAAAGGAAGGTTTCTTTGCTTTTGGTACTATGAGTTTTCATACAAAACTTTCTGATTTTTGTGCAAAATTTCCCATTTTTGCTGTTGTTTTGTTCTTTTGTAAATTGTAACATTATTTTTTGTTTTCATAACATATGGTCTGCGACACCGTTCTCTTGCAGAAATTGGTAGAGTTTTTTATTTTTGCCCTTTATTTGTTGTTAATTTTTGTTGTCATATGCCAAATATTGTGTAATTAAAAGTCCCAGTGACCATTTATAGATAAACAAATAAATTAATAACTGATATCGGTAAATAACTAATGGTTGTTTTGACTTTCGAATTAGATTTCTAAAAAAAGTAATAGCAATCTTCAACTTATCCCTTTTTGTTCTGGTTTGCGTTTTTTTTCGTATTTTAAAATGTTGTATGATTTTAGTGAATTAGCCTCAACATTTAGAGCTCTTTTTAATGTTTTGTTGATTCAAACAATAATTTTTCTGTTGTTTAAACGTTTTAAATGATGTGTTCAGGGCTCAGACAATTTGTTTCAGAAGAATTTTGTGAAGTTTAGATACTTTTCAATTTTGTGGTTCTTTTTCCTGTCATTTTATGGTAGTCGTTTTACAATAAGACTTTATGATAATCAAAGGAGACGCAAATAAAGATTTTATTTTCTCGCGTTTACTCTATAAATTTCATGGCTTCAACACTGTGGTTTTGTAAATCTCATTATGGAACATTTTAGTTCAGCTTGTATTTAATGTTATTTTATAGTCTTATGATTTAGTCTCATTAATAACAGTCGCACTTAGTTTTCCGAGTAGTTGCAACACAAACTGTCTACTCTTTCAGTCGAAAGATTTGCTGGCTAGGAATTTTGAAAATATTTGTCTTTTATAAAAAAAAAGAGATAGATATTTTTGAGATCCGCCAATTTGATTTCTGTTAAATTGTAGCTAAGCATCTCTATATACAATTGACATCATTTATCTATTGAAATACAATTTGCTCTTCATAAAGGTTTTATTTTCCTCAAATGGTCTTTCTTCTTGGAACAACTAGTTTTCATAAAACCAATTTTCGTGATTTTTGCCCCTTTTTTGTAGGTTTTTGTTTTCTTTTCACAGTATCACAATAATGGGCGTCATTTGATTTACAAGTGTCGTTACCTTCAAAAAATGCAAGCGAAGATTTTTGTTGTTATTAGTGATCAGCTTAAAATTTAATTGATTCAAGGGACATCGTTTTCGTGCATAATTTTTCGTGCAAAATTTTAGTTTTTGCCTGTATTTGTCGTTCTTTTTGTAGTCGTATGACATATCCTGGATAATGAAAGTCCTCAGTCGTTCTCTATTGAGGTATAAACGACTCTCTCAGTGATTTCATTTGATGCGTATTTTCTAATCAGTTCGAATTTAATTTTTAAAAAAGCATTGTTTTAAAAAAACTTTGCCCCTTTTGCTCATTTCTAGTCGACTTGTTGCCAAGTCGCATTGAGGAAAAGTCCCATATTTTGTTCCAAAAAAGTGCCGGTTAATCTTCTGAGTATAAATTTTATCTGATGCCATTTTGATTTGGTTATTAGTGGTTTTCTAAAAATGGACAAGGAGTTTTGGTCGTAATTAATATTTCTAACTATTTGATTTGTATTGCTGTCTTTTCTGGTAGTTATATTATGGTAGCCACAGGTCTCATAGGCCCTCTAGAGTAGATTGTTTTATTCTTTTAGTAGTTTGTTGAACGATATGTTGATATGTTAATTTTTTATCGCTTCCTCATTTGGTAGACAATTAAGTCTCATTTACCGAGCCTCCTTGTTTCAATTTGAATTGAAAATTTTTTGATTTTTATACTCGGTATCTATTAAAAATTACTCTTAGTTGTGAGGCCTCGCATTTATTAAAACCTTAGACCACACCTTAAATGCATCATTTTAAGAACCTGTAAATGCGCTGTCGCTTAAACTATTCTTCAAATGAGACCATTACAAAAAAGGTGGTGACCTATTGAGTGATCCATCGATACTTCTTTGCTCTTTCCAACTCCTCTGAGAAACATCAATGGCTAGCACCTCTCTTAAAAGTTCCTTGATCTGTCTAGGACTCAGCCCAAAGAACTCGTTTTCAACACCCGATGTGTCAGGAGTTCTAATTTCGTTCAAAGATATATTTGCATCATCCTTGCGGTGCTCTGCTTGTTGCTTAAAGAATTCCTCTTTCATGAGCTGAATGATCCAGCCAATTCTGATCTTGAGCATGCCTTTGAACAGTTCGCTACAGTTTAGCACCAATTTGCTGCAGCTAATCAGGACCTGTAAATACAACAATGTATAGGGGAGAGGAAGATTTAAAAAAAACATAGCAGGACAAGTCCTGACGAACAATTTTCGTCCTGACTATGAGGGAACTGGGAAAACCATTGCTAAAAAAAGCAGAACAATAAAAAGAGAAAAAAAACAGAAAATCAATATCCAAAGGTCGCATGTGAACAAACAACCACTAGCGAGAATTGGAAAATTGTTTCAAACAGGAAACTAGGCACCGAATGAACTATGAATGGATTGGGTAAACCATTTAGAAAAAAAAATCGATCCAACAAATCGAAAACACAGTAAAAATCAAAGTGAAATTGCCGCATGTGAACAAAAAACCACTAGCGAGAAATCAAATTTTTCTTCAAATACCGTTTTCTCACTCTATTTTAAAATTAGAGCAAAAAATTTTCCCGCCGCAAAACCACTCGATTTTTTGCTCCACTTCCTGCTTCGACATGACCAAAATCACTTCTCCAATTTGACTTCAAAAATCATGAAAATGTGTGAACAGATCTTAAAAATAGCCGCAAGAATTCCGGAAGCAACTCGATGCGTAAAACCTTTAAAAAAACCGTACCGTAAATGCAGCAGCCATTACCTTTTGTATTAAACCATTACCTCCCCAAGTCTGATTTAAAAATTGGTGAATTTTAAACCACTGTCACCAGTAGAAAAATGCAGTAAAATTTTAAATTATTGAAAACGTTTGGTAACGTTAAAAAGTTCGAAATGTTTAAAATGGTCAAAATACTGATAGGGTGAAAAAGCTGACAGGGGTATCAATTGCCCTCAAAAAATTCATGATTCTAATATCAAAAAGATTGTGAAAGCAAACGGCAGATAAGTTAAAATTTTCAAAAAAGAAAGCTACATTCAGAAAACCACTACAATTAGTATTCTAATCAATGCAATTAAGACAAAAACAAAACAAACCTCTGCCTTGTTGTACATATGCTAGACAACAAGGTTTCAGACTAATTCAAAAACTAAATTAACCATAGGAAAGACATAAGCAACAGAATAAATTTCAAAGGCAAAAAATAGTATAAAAACAAAACCAAGGCCGGAAGACAAATGCAATAAATAGTAATAAGAGAAAGTTTGGAAAATGCTGTCTAGCAAACTCTCAGTACTGGCTTATGGTGAATGAACTCAATTGCAAACCAAGGAAACGACGAATAATAAGAAAAAGCTGAAACCATTCAATTTATTAACGATTAAAAAATCAATATAACGAATAAAAATATAGGTTTCAGGACAAAACTAGAATGATACAAACTAGAATGCGAAGAATATGGACACAAAATAAGGAACACCGTAATAAAAAGACTAATTTTCTATTTTTGAAAGTTTAAAATCAAATTAAAAAAATCAAGAAAAAATACATTTCATTGTTCAGCATTCAAGATTTAGAACAGACAGCGAAACATCCGAGACAAAGATCCATTCTCCTAAACAGAACAGAAAAAGAAAGCAGAATTCAAGCACACGAAACATTCAAACATTTTGCAGAAAAATGGGTCAAAAAACTTTAAAGAATGCATTAATAAAAAACTTTTTAACTGTTTTTCAACAACTTAACGCTAAAAAATGATCTAATTTTTATCGAAACAAAATTAAAGTCCCTCAAACTCAAAGTTCGCATGAGTTTCTAGCGATCAACATCGAAATACAAAACAAGAAAATCGAAATACAAAACAAAAAAACAATAATTGAAAAACACTACCAAAATCGGACAAGCATATGTCCAATTTTTTTAAAAAAAATTACATCGAGGTAGAAAGAGGCATTGAGTATATAAATTATCAAAAGGAAGTTCTCATACTAACTGATTGTTGACAACATGATGACTGAAAGATCCAAAAATGAAGAAATTAATATAAAGCCATGAATTAACTAAAAAATCAAGAAACATGTGCCAATTTTGAAGTTGAAACGCATTTTCAGGCTCTGCAAAACACTCTGGCATCAATTTCCGAGGTTTATAATTCAATGTAGCATCCACTTGAAATCATTTCTACAAAAAAACCAAATTACAAGCAAAAAACTGGGCCCACTTTGAAAAAAACGGCTAAAAACGGTTATCTACATGTGCCATTGTCAAAAATTAACTTTCCAAGTCAAAAAGACATTCACTGAACGCAGCGCATGATCAAAAAACTTCTCTCACTCAGAAAAAACTAGTTCACACTGCATTTTTTCTGGCTTTCGCTTTTAGGTCAAAATAGCGTCTGAACGAAGTTATTCCGGTAAAAAAAAAACATAACCGACCAAACGTCGGAAGAATTGCTCTTGAACGACAAGTGGGAGCTCAAACGAAATGCAGCCTGCTTCAATCGAGGGGGGTGAGCTTACATGGGACTAAGAAGCTCAATAGTGGGTCTCAAATAACCACATTAGGGGTTACAAAACACCACAATTAAGATTTAAAGTGAAAAATGGCACCAGTTTCGGCGCACTTTTTATTTAACCTTTAGTATTAAACTGCCGCCAATTGAAATCGGCTGCTTGAAATTGTGATTGAGAGAGAACTTTAGATCACGCGAAACGCAAAAAGTCAAGGGCGTAAGTCACTCAAAAAGTCAAAATTGTCAAGCGAAAATTTTGCATAAAAGACACACACGTTTACAATAATTGCTGAACTTCGTTCAAGAGCAATTAAAAACCTTAAGAAAACCAATACTCCTCTTCGAGTCGTAAAAAAACCTTGAGAAAACCAATACTCCTCTTCGAGCGGTAAAAGACAGCACCTAATACAATTCAAATTCTTTGAATTGTAAAAAAAACTAGCTTTTATTGCAAATATCTGACTGTAACGTGAGAAATTGATTAGAGCAGTTACTTATTGTTCCGACCCCTCTTGAGGGGGTGAGGAACTATATACTCAAATGGGTTTTTTTTGTTCAGTCAATTTTGGCCGATCGATATATTCATCGTAGAGAATTAAGACTGGTATCATTAGAAAGCTTGTCCAGCGTAGAACATGGAATTAAAAAGATTGTCTGATTTTCGTTTTTGGCAGGGAGATAACGAGGTTTAAACTTTCGAGAAAATAGAGTGAACTCCGTTGATTTCATTCACCTTTTTTCGGAATTTTTGATTAAAATTTCGCCAATTTTGAAAAAATTTAATAAAATTTTTCAAGAAAATGTTGTTCATTTTACATTCAAATACAAAATATACTGTCGGCTATTTTCATTGAATTTTTGTGGTCACAAATTCCGGCTAAATATTTCGCAAAATTCAGACTTTTTCATCAAAAACAGCACGAAATAAGTTTCTTTAGTCCACTCTGATTAAATTTGCAGGAAGTGCACACCCAAACACCACTAACACAATCTTTGTAGACTGAAGAGGGGGCTAATTCCACTTCAACTTCCGTTGAGAGTGCTCTATAAATAAAACTTTGCCGTTTTTTTGCTAACTTTATTCGTTGATTATCAAAAACGCAGCATTTATTTTTGATTTTTAACTAACATAATATCTATATCAATGACATTCCAAAAATTAAATACTACTATTAGACAATCAGCATTAGCAGGATTAGTTCTGTACCAATCTTGGACTATTACAATCCAAAAACAATTCGGATTGTCGTCATGTTTTTTATAAAAAAAATTCGATAAAAAAATTCGGTTTTTTTCATTAAAAAAACATTTCAAATCAAAGCTCACTTGTGATAGGTCCTATTGGCTTCCCAATTAGCCCGCAATTAATTTTTTTAGTTGATTGCTTGAAAGCTTATGGTCGTTTTGACTTTTAAAATATTTGATTTTTAAATAAAAAAATGGCTTATTGAACTTTGCCTCAATTTTTCTCTTAATTTGGTCAACTTGAAGCTTAGTGTCAGCAATCAAAGAGTGCTCCTTCTTTCTGTTGAATTCAAATTAAGTCTTTATAGCGGTTTTACGCCTTAAGTTATGGTGTTCTGGCTTTGATACTACTAGGTTTCACAATTTTTTTTAATTCTTAGTATTTGCCCATTTTTCTAGTTTTGTCAAATTATGACATTATTGTCAGTTCATATATAACATTTTTCGTGTTCAAAATAACGCACAATTGATATTTAAATCCTTAACGATATAGATTGTGGTTCTTCGACAGCACTTTCTCGAAGAATTTAATTGAATTTTTTAAGTTTGTCTTTAACTGTCGTTTTTACTTTGTCTTCTTAGTCGTATTTAATTTCCTGTACAATGACCCGATTGGCTGTAATTTCCTGTACATTGATTGGCTTTCCTGGAAGAGTAGATGAGCCGATGTTCTGATATTATAAGATAGATAATGGCTTTCATGACTTTGAAAACAATTGTTTTCCAAAATGAAAAAAAAAAACATTTCAACTTCGCAATTTTGTTCCTTTTATTGTCTGTTTGTTACCTGGTCTCGTTTTTTACGAGCCAAATATGACATTATTGTTGTCAAAGGAATGTTTCAAGCGGGATTGGTGTCACACAATCTATTGTTCTTAAAGAATTCGTTGACTTTACTGGCTTCGACACGGAAAAAAGTAAAATAATTTCTGATTTTTGTCATGTTTGACGTTCTTTTTGTAGACGTAAGACAAATTCTGGATAATTTCAATTCTCAGGGGCTTGCTTTGGAAGAATAAACTAACTTAATTAATTATTTGAGTCCGTAATTAATGGCGTTCATGTCTTTTGAAGCATTTTTTTCGAAAAAAATTAAAGTGTAACTTAATTTTGCATTTTTTTTCCTTTTTATCTACTTGTTACCTAGCTTCATTAATGAGAGGTTACATAGTACATTATAGGTGCTCGCAGAAAATGCAATCGAACATATATTGATGGCCATAGTATGGCTGTACAGTTTCAAAAGTGTTTTCTGCCAAGTTTTAATTGATTTTTTGTTTGTTGTCTATTTGTTGTTCTATTATTTTTGTCAAAAAAGGTGTCCAAAGGGATTGGTGTCACAAAATCTAATGTTTTAAGAGAACTCGTTATGACTTTACTGGCTTCCACAAAAAAGTAAAAGAATTTATGTCTTTTGTCATATTTGACGTTCTTTTTGTAGAAGTAAGACATATTCTGGATAATTGCAGGTCTCAAGGGCTTCCTTTGGAAGAAGGGACGAACCTATTCAAATTTTTCATTTTGTAATTAATGGCTTTTATGTCTTTGGAAAATGTTTTTTTCGAAAAAAAACATTACATAATTTTGCATTTTTTTCTTTTTGTCTAATTGTTGCTCATTTTCATTAATGAGCGGCCACATAATACATTATGGGTGTTCGACGAAGGTGCAGTCGAACATATTTCGGGTCCAAAGTTTGGCTTTACGGCTTCCAAAGCATTTTCTGTCAAGTTTTAATTGATTTTTAGTTTGTTGTCTATTTGTTGTTCTTTTTGTAACTGCACAAAAAATTGAATACCAAGAGTTCTTAATTCCCTTCTATAGAAGCATTGGTAATTTTAAACCTATGGGATATTTTAGTTGATTCCTAATGGTTTTCATTACTTTGAAATTGTTTTTTTAAAAAATTCAGCGAATTTAAAGTTTCTGTTCATTTTTGTCTAATTGTTACCAAGCTTTATTATGAACTGGTGAATAACCATTTTTTTCTGGTGAATTACAAGTTATTTTGTTTATTTTCAGTTTTATCTAACGCTATTTTGACTTTGTTATTAAGTATTGTTTTTTAAAACTGACATAAATTTTTTGATGTAATTAATGTTTGTTGTTGTTGTTTGATTTTGCCGTTCCTCTTCGCTCGCTTTCTTAATATCGGCATATCTCATCAATCTAATGCATCATTTTTTACTTCACTGAGTTATTTGCTTTGGAGGCTATCTTTTCGTTCATACACCAGTTTTTTTTTGAAAAATACTTGAATTTTTGTGTTTTTCCATCTGTTCTTCATTTGGTAGACAATTATTCCAAACTTGTGGATGAGCGGGGTCGGAACCTTATGTGCAATCGCACATTACGAGCCGCCTTGTATTATCTTATATGATCAACTAGATTATACAAACAAACGAGACATCTGTTTCCGTAGCTTTGCTGTTCTGAATGGATAAAACTTATTTTTACTGTTAATGAAATGGAGTGGTTATATGATCTTCGAATGCTCACATACCTCTTGTTGCAAGACAGCTTCTCTTGGGTCAATGTCAAGGCAGCAGTCAAATATTATCTGATGCATTTGGGCTGGCAAAATGGTGCTCACTATAAGCTCCTCTTTATGTCCAAAAACACCGATCGTTACAAATCTGCCAGACACCTGAAACAATTTCCACCTAGTTCACTTGAAATGTCAAATTTGAAATCATATGGACTGCCTGAAACATCTTTAGCCTACTACGACTGTGCAATTTTTTTTTGTTAATTGGTAGGATCAATGGGCCTTTCCCCATTATACCCCGCATTACAAAAACTATAGTGACCATAATCGTATATTTACGTCAACGACGAGAGGAGGGGATATACGCTCTATGCGCACTAAGCACTAAGAAGAGAAGTCAACAATGGTAAAAGCCCGATTAATTTATGTCTATTTATGTCCATTTTTTCATTAGGATTACACCGAACGTGAGAACGCAATTAATCGAAACAATTAATGAGTCAAATAGACATCACCTCAAAACACGCAAGGTATAATTGCTCACTATGACTCTCATTTTGATAATTAATGACACAGTAAAGAAAACGCCACACGGTTTAAGTTCTATATATCAGGCTTCTCTTGTTTGTGATAACTGACCAAAATATTAGTGACAGCTGGCGCGAGTGAGTCGACAGTCTTCTTGAGTAGTCCACTGCAGTGTCTCACAACTGACCAGTGGTGTTGAACAGCTGCTATGTGGATCATCTGCTCAACCCACTCACCCACAGTACCCCTTCAAAACATCCAAGTTTTCTTATTACAAACTATGTTATGGAACTGCAAAAAAGGCGCCGACAAAATTTTAAAAAAGTTAATTCAATGTTTAAAAAATATTGCCAGGATAGCTGCATAACTTCGTGTCGCAGAATAAAAATAGAAACAGATACAAAAACAAGCTGCAGAAAGTGATCGAAGTCACTTAAAAAGTGTGGAAAAAACTTCAACGATAAAACATAGACGGCAGATTGCCGGAATAGCTGCGAAAGAATAGACCTGCATGCCATATAATAGAGATAGAAACAGATACAGATCTAAATTGAAAAAAAAAAATCGACGCCGCTCAAAAAACTAGGCTAAAAACATTTAGCGATAAATCAATAAAGGTTGTTAAAATTCATTTCACAGAAGCCTCTTATTAGGGACCTTTACAGCACATATGAGTTCATTTGACCTTAAACAAATTCAAATTAAACTCAAGTTTTAAAGTGCAAAAGTCATTTTATTGAGTGAGGTAAGTCACGTATAATCAAAATCTAATCACGCAAATAACCTGGAAAAATTATCGCTAAAGCGAGTGAGAAAAGACGTCACGCGCGCAAATGCCGTTAGTGAGAGGAAGAAGTCATTCAGAAAATTTGACTTTTTCAGCTTTGCTGTGTGAACAAATGTAAAACGAAAAAAGAGCGTCAGACGACGAAACAAAAAAAAACCAAGAGCACCGCAATATAGCTACGCTCAGCTTACAGCTTCGCAGCTATAATTAAAAAGTGGTTTTAAAGAGTTTCTTTGACCTTAAATTAATTCAAATTAAGATTAAATATTGAAGAGTAAGTCATTTTCTTGAGTGAAGTAAGTGACGTATGATCATAAGCTAATCACGAAAATGACCTAAAAACTTTTATAAGAGACAGTTAGAAATGACGTCAAGCGCGCAAATACCGTGAGAGTAGGAATTCAATCAAAAATTTTTATCTTTGAAATTTTTCAGCTTCTCTGTGTGAACAAATGTAAAACAAAACAGGTTTTCAGAGCTTCAAACTAATCAATTTGAAACAATAACAACGGAAAAGTATCTGAAACATAAACCCACAAATGTCGAAAGAATTGCTCTTGCACGACAGGCGAGGCAATTTAATTCAGGAACTGTAGCCTATATCAATTTCCTTTATGTGTGCAAAAAACCTTTCCCCGCCGGTATTCCGACCACTGACCTCCCAATCCACAACCACCCGCACTAACCACTGCGCTACGGTTTACTTATCTCCGCTATGCTGCAACCGATTTTATATTAGCAACAAGCGTTACTTCGGAGCAATAGAGATCACTCAAAATTGAGGAACGAAAGCGTGAAAAAGTCATTTGAGAAGTCAAAGAATGTTCAAGAAAAGCGCAAAATTGTGAAACGAAAATTTGCATAAAAAAGACACACGTTTACAATAATTGCAATGTACTTCATTCAAGAGCAATTAAACAGATAAAGCATCTGCTTATAAACTTCTTTACAGATTGCTGCTCCAAGACAATTACTGGCAAAAAACTTTGCGACACGAATAGTTCTCTCGACTAAACCGACTAACATTTGGCAAATTGTTTTCAAACAACCTTGGAGCGTCTGGCTTAGTCAGTAGCTACTACCTACGGTTTCATGAAGCTGGCTTTAGCTTAATTGAAGGTGAGGATTTATGGCGAGGGGTGAAGTGGGGGGAGTGGAGGTGTGTGGGGGGATCAAATTCAGAGAACCGGCCTTCACACCATGAGTATACGTCTCCAAAACAGTTTGTTCGAATTACATACTTGGAGACCAGTGAGCCCAAATACTCTAAGAGAACTTTGCTGCCCTCTGGGCGCTACTTGTTTATCCCCTTTTTGAAGGCAAAAATTCATATAGCTCAGATGAAAAAATGGCCAAGCGGAAAATTGCTTAAAAGACCACAGGACCAGTATAATTGCTACAAACTTCGTTTGAGAGCAATTATTAATGAAAAGAACGAAGAAAAGAAAAATAACAAGAAATTTGCATTATTTATTTTGAATGAAAAGTGCCCTGTTGGCACCTATAAGGAACCAAACCAATAAAAGGTCTCTATATAGTGAACAAAAACCTATAACAAGACGCTTAAATCCGAAGAAATAAGCAAAAACAAACTTGAAAATGACGATAATCGGCCACAGTTTGCTCGAAATTACTCCATTATCGGTGGCAAAACGAATCGAAACTAATAACAATTATATGGAAAGGTATCCAAAACAACTAAAACAGCTAATTAGAACAAGAGAACTCCCAAAATGCTACGAAAAAATGAAGACGAATACAAAACTGCTTAAAAAGCGTCCAACATGGCAAATTAGTAAAAACGGCTCAAAATTGAATCATTGAGTTGATTATTTTACTTCAAATGATCAAAAAAGTTTTCAAACGCTCTATTACTGACAGTTACATTTCTAACAAATTGATATTGGAGTTTAAAACTTAAAAAAACTTGCTTTGAAAATGCCGCACGTGATCAAAAAACCGTTCGTTTAGCGAATTTTCTTTGCAACTACTTCTCTCGCTGCCCCTAAAAACTGCGAAAAAAATCGAATAACATTCCTCACTAAATACTTGAACTAAACTCTTTGTTTTTACGCCTTGCACTTCCTGTTTTAAATACACTCCATTAAAATTACCGATAAAAAGACGCTCCAACAATACCCCTTTTCGAGTCGTCATAGCTGCACGCTCAGCTTCGCGGCTATGAAAAGGATTGAACAGAGGACAAATATAGCTGCAGAAGAGCTAGCTGTTACAGCCACCCATATAGCAGAAAAATATCTGGCTAAATTCATCCGAAAAGAAGAGTTGTTGAAATATGTTCAAAAAATGTTCAAACCAACTTGGAGAAGCTCTACTTTTTTTAAGAACAATTTTGAGAAGTTCTGCTTCAGATACCTACAGAAAAGAAATGTTAACTAATGCAATATAAGGAAAATAAGTCAAATGTAGGGAAAAAAGATACCAACTCTGATAGAATGTCTAAGGATTTCGCTAGGCTCATTGAAGCTTTTGATTTTCGCTCAAAATACATTTCGAAGATGATGACTGCAGCGGCACTTTTTCAGTACAAGTAGAATTTGTTAGAAAAAGTTATATTTGAGCACGAAGAACCCCTAAATTCATTTTCAATGAATTTTTGACTCTCAACTATATCAGTGAGCTTTGAATGTAGTATATACGTTCGTCAAAGATATGCTCATTGTTGCCAACGTTTTCCAAGAGAAATCAACAGATAGGCAAGCAACTTTGAACAGGACCGATGTGATTGTTCCGAGCACCCACTTTAGTGGGGAGGGAGGAACTATATACTCAAATGGGTTTTTTTTATTCAGTCAATTTCGCAGAGAGTTGTGAATGGTATCATTAGAAAGCAGGTACATCATAGAATATGGAAATAAAAAGATTTTTTCAAATTTGTTTTTTACAGGGAGTTATCGAGGTTTAAAGTTTTGTGAACATTCGACAGTTTGTTTTCACATTTAACGTAATCTTCGCTAAAATTTGGCTCATTGTTATTAATATAAAATTTTTTTAAATTTTAAAAAAATTTCATGTCTCATTGTTTTTGTTACAGATAGAAAAACGTTGCTGAATTGTTTGAGTGGAGTTTTTGTGGCTAAAATTTTTATTAAAATTTTCAATATTCGAACTTTTCATCAAAAATGGCACAAAATGTGCATTTTTGGTCAAATTTGTTAACGTTTGCCAGAAGTAGAGACCTAGAAACCGCTTACATAGACTACGTTATCTCCAAAAGAGTGCTAGTTCAAATAAGCCGCCCTATAAAAGTCTTCCAGATTAAAAATTTTGCCCTTTTTTTGCAAATTTAACTCAATAATTGCTCAAAAAGCATCACTGTTTTTTTTTTATTTTTGAAATAATTAACCTACCGATTGATCTACTTCACAAACATTTGAAACAATTGGTTGGGTTTTCGGCCAGCGGCAAAATCAGGGATAGGTTTGACCTCATCGCGGATTCTTACAATCGAGAATTTTTTTAATTTTTATGTGGGCACTGCTTTTTTCAAAATAATTTGCTTCATTGTTTTATTAATGTTAATTACTGACATATTTTTCGATTTAAGCCTCAATTAATGACAGCTACTATTTACGTGAAAATGAGGCCGAACGTTCATATAGTTTGTTTTCAGAGAAAACCTATTTGTTATTTGGGTTTCGACGTTTAGTGACCTAAGTGAAATTTTGTGTTTTGCCTTCATTTGTTTTTCTTTTTCCAATCTGGTCGCAAAATCTCACTGATCAAAATTCCAAATGGCTTCTTCAAGAGGTGTAAGCAGAACTATACAATGCATTTGTGTGTTATCTAATGTCTCTTAAGACATTCAACATAAATGTTTTGAGAAAAATTGGGTGACTTTTTGAACTAGCCAAATTTATCTAATTTCTGTCTACTTTTAGCTTATTCTCAGTAAAAACAGGTGCTTTTTTGGTATATTATCGCATTTGTGAAAAATATTTTAAAAAACTCTTAAAATAAGCGTTGAACATATTTATCGCGTCTATAGCTTATTCTTTTAAAGGCTGCGACTCCGTTCCTGCAGAATTTGGTAGTCTTTTTAATTTGCCCTGTATTTGTTATTCTTTGGTGTCATATGCCTTATATGGGGTAAAAAAAGGTCTTAACGGCTAGCTATAGATACATAAAACAACTCAATGACTAATATCGGTATATAGCAAATGGTTTTAATGGCTTTCAAATTAACTTTTTTCAAAAACGTAAAAGTACTCTTCTACTTTTCCCTTTTTGTTCTGATTTTCGTATTCTAAAAATTCTATCATTGCATTGATTTAGCCTCATTATTAAGAGATCTCGTTAGTTTTCTTGAACCAAACATTTTCTGTTCGTTAAAGGTTTTGACTGGTGTCTTAAGGGCTTAATAAATTGTTTCACAATTTTTGGAATTTTTGATATTTTTAATGCTTGTGGTTCTTTTTGTTATGATTTTCATGACAACAAATCTTCTTTCTTCCACTTTCTTCTACTTCACAATTTGTTCTGGTTTTCGTAACTTTTTCGTATTTTACAATTTCGTATAATTTTCGTATCTTAGCCTCATTATTAGTCTTATTTAGCCTCATTATCTTAGCGTAACTTAGCCTCGTAACTTAGCATCATTAATTTCTACATTCTACTTTTCTCGTTTTGTTCTAGTTTTCGTATTTTACAATTTCGTATCCTTTTCGTAACTTCGCCTCATTATTGAGAGATCTCGTTAGTTTTTTGTTGTACCAAACAATAACTTCTCAGTTCATTAAACGTTTTGACTGGTGTCGTTAGGGCTTAATCAATTAGTTTCAGAAGAATTTTGAGTTTTAGATATTTTTCAGTATTTGTGGTTCTTTTGGTTGTCATCTTCAGATAATCTTTACTAAAAGACTTTATGATGTTCAATGGAGACGGAAGTGAAGTTTTAAACTTCTCGAAGATATTCTTTTAACAATTTTAATTTAACGATTTCAACCTGTAGTTTCGTTAAGTTGTTTGAGAAACTTTTTAGTTGTACTCGGAATTATTGTTATTTTATAGTCTTATGACTTAGTCTCAATAATAACAGGCACAGTTAGTTTTCTATGACAATGCAAGTTAAACTGTCTATTCGTTTAGTTGAAAGCTTATGTTTATGAATTTTGAAAATATTTGGTTCTAAAAAAAACAATGAATTTTTAAGCTTTCCGAATCTTATTTCTGTTAAATTGCAGCTTAGTTTCTCTCGTTACAAGTCACATCCTTTGTACAGTGAACTACATTTGCTCTTCATAACTGTTTTATTTTCCTCAAATAGTCTTTGTTCTTGGTACTACACAGTACATTTGTAATTATTCGTGATTCTGGCACATTTGCCCATTTTTTTTAGATTTGTTTACTTTTCACCGCATTACAATAATGGCCGGTTCTGTTGCCATTTGAAAAAAAAGCAATCAAAAAAATTTAAAGTTCTTAATGAACAGCTTAATGTTTAATTGGCGGGTTTTCGTGCAGATTCTTTCTTCTTATTTTTGCCTGTATTTGGCATTCTTTTTGTAGTCGTATCCTGGATAATGAAAGATCTCAGTCACTTTCTATGGAGGAATCAATGAGTTTCAATGATTTCAGTTGATACAAAATGTTTTTAATCAGTTTGCGATTAATCTTTTTCAAAAAAGTGGCAACTTTGCCCCTTTGCTATTTTCGTGTCAACTTGTTATGAGGTCGCATTGAGGAAAAGTACCAATTTTTTCTAATGACCTACCGAATACGTTTTCTTTAATATAGGTTTTATTAAATGCCATTTTTGATTTGGTAATTAGTTCTTTTCAAAAAATGTACGAGTTTTGGTCGTAATTAATATTTGTAAATAGTTGATTTTTATCGCTGTCTTTTCTGGTAGTCACATCAATGCCAGGTCTCATCGGCCCTCTAAGGTATACGGTTTTTATTCATTCAATGGTTTGTTGAACGATATAGTAATTTTTTATCTCTTCCTCATTTGGTAGAAAATTAAGTAAAAAATTTAGATGAGCAGCGTCGAAACATTATGTGCAAACGCACATTACCGAGCCTCCTTGTTCGGTCAGAAAGTCAACTGATCGAAGAAGCAACAAACGATCCAAAAAAGCAACGAACATCAAAAATGAACCAAATTCCATAAAGTTCGCATAAATTCCACAAAATCTATAAATAGGCGTCATTTGATGTCTCAATACATGATTTCAGATAGCTTTTAAATTTTTTATGTTACATTCTGGTTGCATAGTTTTGCAATAACACATAGTATAATGGTCTGGGATGCGCAGAATAAAATTCGGAAATCGGACGGCACGAAGTAAAAGATAAAGCACAAAATTCTTGCATTTGGTGATTAAACTTAGTCCCCGAAGAACAACTGTACCGTTAATGATAACCGTCTCAGATGTTTCTTCTGGTATGTTTCATGCATAAAACTGTGAAGAACAGCTATTTAGGTTAGCAATTTTCTGCCCACTGGGAGTTCATAACGAGTTACCTGCTTGTGGAAAAGTTTGGCCCTTCTCTATTCATGAGCCTAGTTAGCACTTGTGTTTGAAGCTGCAAACTCTCGCTTGAAGCATAGAGTAAATTTAACAATTGAGCAGTGTTCAGGCTGTCCATATTCTTTGGCAGTTCCCGGATGCTTGACCTTCGAAGAGGGGCAGCTTTGCTGAAAAGAGATGCCACTTAAAAAATGGAGAACTACAAGAGTAATCTAATAGGCATTCAACTACCACTTTCAAAAATTCTAGTACAATCTTAATATTGAATTGAAGCCATCGTTTTCATCGTTACGTTCATATAGCTCATGAGCAAAACAAAATGCCACTAAGCTTTGAACGTTGTGGAAATTAATCAGGAGATTTATGCGGACCCAGTCTTTCCAACAAGTTCGGGCATCGGTTGCAATTGCCAGATGCTTTGTCACGTAAGTATCAAGTTTTTTTTTTTGATATAACCCGATGAAGCCAAATTTCTACAGAACTTCAAATAGTGAATATCTGTCAAAAACAATAGATCACATTTTTCGAAAAAAAAGGATCTACTCGATATTATTAGTGCCATCACAAATAAAGTCCTTCAAGCGAAAACCGCCATCTTTACTTAGGTGCGGTATCTGTTGCAGTGGCTGTAACAGTCAAATTGTCATCTGTGAACAATTCCTTTTTCACAGCTGCAGATGTGAACTGGGAGGGTTGGAACTTGTACTCTTCGTTCGCATCAACAGCAGAGAGGAAGTCTAGACTCTCCCAGCAACAGGCGGATATGAATGTCTGCATCCTCCCTAACTTAACAGGCACACCCACACAATGGCCTCGGCGAAAGGTGGTCAAAAGTTGAAGTAATTCACTCACTGCTGCTTGATCGCTGAAACAGCAAGACAAAATTAATTTTTTTCGGTTGCAAATTTTTACAAGAAGCGAACACTGCTCCAGC
Source organism: Convolutriloba macropyga (assembly GCF_964194025.1). Lineage (NCBI taxonomy): Eukaryota > Metazoa > Xenacoelomorpha > Acoela > Convolutidae > Convolutriloba > Convolutriloba macropyga. Next base: position 75,926,894 of record NC_134472.1, on the reverse strand, counting down.
AAATACAGTTATGCTAAATTAGCTAGCTTTTAATTCTGTTTTCTTCAAAAATTCAGAAAACGGAATTTTAATTCGCTTTAGAATATGTTTCAAAAATATCGGTTAGTCCGCGATCGAAAAAAATTTTGGGCTCGTTAATTCAAATCGCTTTAACACTGGCAACCGTAGCCAGATGTATTGTTAAGTGATTAATAGTACAAGGTTTATTGCACAAAAGGAAGGACAAAATAACGCATTTATGTCACCTGTTAAAAATGTCTTCTCTGAGAATACATGTAATGAGAGGTCGGCCCGCCACACTCCACGAGTTCCACACGAATCTAAGGAGATCTCTGATGTCTTCAACCAACATGGTCATATCTAGTGCCATGTAGAAGTCACTCTGCTCGAACACTAAGGGATAAGCCACCACAGTTCTTCCTCTTATTTTGTACATTTTACTCGTGCTCAAGGCTCCAAACGGACGATTCGGTCTACCTGAAGCAACAACCTGGATATTAATCAAAGGCTTTCTTTAGTTCAGACGAAGCTCCAAAGTTTGTTTTCTAGTATCTCAATTAGTAACAATGTAAAGCTCTTCGTAGGGCGTGGACCGTTTCAGGGGCACAACGAAATTCGAAATAAACAAATAAAAAACAACTAACAAATGTCGGACGAATTGCGGTGATAGAAAGACACGGTCTGTACTCTATTGTCGCCTGCTTCAGACGGAAGGGACAGGAGGCAGTCAGCGAAGCAACAGGGTTACTAAGGCGCTTCAAACAGTGTTTTAAGGCATTTGTGAGGTTTAAGGCATTTAAAAGGTAAAGCAAAGTAAAATCAAACAAAACTTGAACATTTGGTCTCAAGTAAATTGAAGTTGAAGTTACAGGATATTAGTAGAACCAAAACAGAAAAAAAAACGCCAAAACAATAACATTCCATTATGACTTACGCGCCTTGCTTAATTAAAAAGTAAGACAAAATTAGACAATCAATTTTAAAAGAAAAAAGAAATTTAGCGGTAAACGCATACATAAGTCTTACTAGAACAACAGAGGACAGCAATAGACCTGCGTGCTATATAATAGAGATAGAAACAGATACAGATCTAAATTGAAAAAAAAATCGACGCCGCTCAAAAAACTAGGTAAAAAACATTCAGCGATAAATTAATAAAGCTTGTTAAAATTCACTCCGCAGAAGCCTCTTATTAGGGACTTTTATTGCATATATGAGTTCCTTTGACCTTATATAAATTCAAATTAAACTTAAGTTTTAAAGTGCAAAAGTCATTTTATTGAGTGAGGTAAGTCATGTATGATCAAAATCTAATCACGCAAATAACCTAAAAACTTTTGCTAAAGCGAGTGAGAAATGACGTCACGCGCGCAAATGCCGTTAGTGAGAGGAAGAAGTCATTCAGAAAATTTGACTTTTTCAGCTTTGCTGTGTGAACAAATGTAAAACGAAAAAAGAGCGTCAGACGACGAAACAAAAAAACATAGCAGGACAAGTCCTGACGTACAATTCAAAGAATTTTCATTGACTAAACAGAAAAACTAGACCTAGAATGGACTATGAGTGAAATCAGAAAACGATTTTTTTTAAAAAATCAGATAAAAAATAAGAAAAAAAAACAGAAAATCAATGTCAAAATGCCGCATGTGAACAAAAACACCACTAGCGAGAAATGAAAATTTAATTCAAACGAAAAACTAGGCCTAGCATGAGCTGTGAATGGATCGGGAAAACCATTTAGAAAAAAAATCCGATCCAAAAAAATTGAAAAAACAGTACAAATCAGAGTAAAAATCAAAAAACCACTACCGAGAAACCGAATTTTTGTTCAAACACCGTTTTCTCACTCTTGTTTAAAATTAGAGCGAGGAAAATTCACGCCGCAAAACCACTCGCTTTTCCGGTCCATTTCCTGTTTCGGCGTGAGCAAAATCACTACTCCAATTTGACTTCAAAAATCATGAAAATGTGTGAACAGATCTTTAAAAAAAAGACAGCGCCCCAATACAATTCAAATTCTTTGAATTGTAAAAAACCAAGAGCACCGCAATATAGCTTCGCTCAGCTTACAGCTTTGCAGCTATAAAAACTTCAGTTATCAAACCTAAACTGCCGCTCGCTAAAAAAAGAGTCTCGTATGATTAAACAAAAGCCATTAAATCCTTTCAATTCGTTGATCAAATTCAAACACAGTTTCTATGCTTATAAATGTGAAGTGTTCCAATTTAATGCTCTCTTCTCCTCGGATATCCATTTGAAGTACTGCTTTCCAGTGATCTCTAACAAACAGCTAGCACTACATATATCCAATGCTCCGATTTTTTCAAACAGTTGCTCAGCCAAACTACTTGCATCAAATATAAAATCAATGAGCTTTTTCAGAGCTGAAAAAAGGATTCTTTCTACTAAAGAAGACCAATTTAAAAAAATGTTTACCAAGTAAATTTTTGATCCATACAAACAAGATTAAAAATTGCAGTAGCCAAAGCCAACCTGCCGCTCATTGAAGACCAAACAGAATCTCGTACAAGATTAAAAAACCGGAGGTTTCAAAGCGATTGAAAAAATCGTCAAGGCTTCAGCGCTGTAGATTCTTACCTTTAACATAAATCCAAAAGATTCTCGTATCCTTGATTAGTTATGGGTAAAGATTTCTTTTGTCTAGAAAGGGACTTTCGAGTTCTCAGGCGGAGGAGAGGGCACCTGAAAACTGCCCCACAAAACAGTGCAAAACATTACGTCTAGAAAACGACAGGGAATCACCAATCAAATGCGCCCCCTAAGAGAACACTAAGAGTCAAACCCAAACAATAAAAGGAGATCGCTGCTAAGTAATATGCGGCTTCAGAAGGGTTGGTTGCACGACGTCCTTGGAATTAGAACCAAGCGAAAGCAAGAAAAACGCAGCGATGTAAGTGTGATGCAATGAGTGACGAAATCGATAATGAAAAAGGGAAAATCACAAGCTTTGGTTAAAAAAGGGAGTTTGTGTCCGCTCGAGTGTGCATTTGTGTGAAAAGAGAGGAGAGAGAGAGAGAGAGAGAGAGAGAGAGAGAGAATAATATTCAGAACTTCAGCAACCACCACTAACCACAAGGTGTCAGTTTCCTTTGATTATTATAGTATTGATGACGGTATGATTTTTGACTGAAACCTTGCTACTGCGTTTTAAACAAAGATCGGACTTTTTGCATTCATGATCTATGATGATTAATGAATAGTTAAAAATAGTAACATAGCAAAAAATTGCCCGGAAAAAACCGCCGTTGACCAGCTGGACGCACATGAGGACTGAAACAGTGTAAAATTTGTAAACAGAGTAAATCGACATTATTTTTCAAAGTGTCAAAAAGCGCTCTACTTTGTTTTGCAGTTTCAGTTAGATTCTAAAATCGTACCCAAATCAGCAGATAAACTGAAGGCTTACAAGCTTAATACGAATGCCAGTTAGCACTCACTCTAATAAAAGTTTGATAATGCTCGTTGACTTAATGACCCGGCTTTATCCCCTTTCTATTCAATTTGCTCTTTTGACATTGAACGTATCGTATTCCCAACAGTGTGCAATTCAAAGAATGAAAGAATTTAAAATCCATTCATGAAACAGTGATCGAGGTAAGTCAGGATTCATACGTGAAGATAATGACATGTAAGATGAAAAATGAATGTGACTAAAAGGTACAGTTAATAAAAAAGGAGAGCATCTGAATATTAGCCGTTGAGAGGTTGACAGCGGCTATGAATCACCATACCATGCTGAACTAATACAGTTTATATAGTTTATTAAGTAATTTTCTTTTGTGTTTACGTTGCGTTGATAATTTTAATTTCAAAGCCATCTTTTTGTGGTTATAAACTAATTGCCTATGCTTCAACTAACAAAAAACCTTTGTTTATTATTTATAATACACGGTTCTTAAAATTTTCTCTGGTAGTTTCAGCCCCTCGAAGCAGAATCGAATAAAATTCAACTTGTCTGAAGGCTTAGCAGTTCTCAGAGATAATTCAGTGGTCCATTCGGAAAATGCATTCCAATGCTCTCTAACCAACAGCCAACACAACTGGTATCGATTGAATCAAATTCTATCAAACAGTTGCTCAGCCTATCTAATTGCCTCAAATGTAAAATCAATTAGCTCGTTTACAGCTGAAAAATAGGATTCTTTCTACTGAACACCAATTTAAAAAATTTTTTGCCAAGAACATTTTTGAGGCATAAAACTAAGATTAAAAATATCAGTCGCCAAAACTAACCTGCTGCTCATTTAGGACTAAACAGAGTCTCGTACGATCAAAAACAAAGCCAGGCAAGCCAGCAAAGCTCACTCAAACTTTGAAAAGTGCTAAAAGCACAATTATAGCGTTATAATGACATTTTTCTCATCAACAGTTCTGTTGGCCAAGCCTCAAAGCAATTTCAAGAAAACAATTAATGAAGCCAAGCAGGAGGTAAATACAGCCATAAAACATGTAGAGCTGAGCTGGCAAAGACTAAAATCGGAAGTAGCGAGGTTGCAGAGATGATAAACAAAACGGAGCTTTCAATGCGGTTGGAAATCTCGTCAATGCTCCAGCGCTGTAGATCTTCACCTTGAACATATATCGAAAAGATTCTCGTATCCTTGATATAGTGATGGGTATAATTTTTCATTGTCTTCCGAGTTCTGAGGCTGAAGAGAAGGCAGCTGAAAAACTGTAAGCTGCCCTACAGAGTGCGAAATCGTAGGTCTAGAAAACCACACTGAAGAACAAATCAAATGCGCCCTCCTAAGAGAGACATACATACGTCCAAGATTAAAAACTTCAGTCGCCAAACCTAAACTGTCGCTCGTTTAAGACCGAAAGGAGTCGCGTACCGTTAAAAACAAAGCTGTTGTTGTTGTAGCTGTCGCACAGAGCAGCAATTCGCGGGTAATTGTGGCGGGATACAGGCGCTTACTGCCGTTTTTACTGCAGAGCACGGTAACCAGTTAAAAACGTTAAAAACAAAGTCAGGCAAGCCACCATAAAAGACCAGAGGGACTAATATAATTTTTACAAACTTCCTAATAAACCAATTAAAATGGCAGCTCTTTGCGCCTTCCTTGTAAGAGCACGGTAACCACTCCCTCAAAAAATAACTTTAAAAAAAACCTCGGTTTATTTCTTCCAACCCCTCCCCCTAATTTACAAACAACTGCGCTCAGCTCCTTAAAATTCTACAACTTTGAATTCTGAGTGGTAATAAAAACAGGTCTCTCCTCACCCGATAGTCCGAGCTGTTTGTTTGTGCCCAAGTAGCTGTATGCTCTGACCAACTCTGTGGGTGAGCATATCTGCACTGGTTCTATCTGATTGGGAGTCTGTGACAGGATTCCGTAAGTAGCTAGCAGCGATTGTAGGCGAGTTGTTTGAGCAATCACACAAACCTAAATAATAAGGATGAGATGACAAACCTTTGAAACTGTTTGTTCACAGATTGTTCTTTACTTTTTCTCGGTTTCTTATTTCTTTACAGCAACTTTACATTCCACAATGACTACAGTTGCGCAATGTCAAAAATCTTTCAAGTGAAATAGTGTAGCAGTGGAAACACTGGATGTACTCCTTCAACCAATCAGAGACTGAGAAGACACTATTCTCTTATATAAAGCGCATGCAGCACTAACTCTAGTCAGTCTGTTAGTTTAGATACACCATGTGTATACTCTTGACTCCGGTGCTGTATTATAATACCACCCTATTAATAGAAGTTTACCTTCAGTGTTTTACAGAGTCGGTTAGTCTTATAGGTTAGCCTACTTCGCGCGCAGAAATACGTAGCCCTAGCTCTTTATACCTTAAGGCCGTAAAAGGAGCCCACCTTTGGTCTGCCTTAATAGAATAATGAGCACAATGAACTGAAAGATTATTTAGTCACACAGTTTCTCAATACTTTTGGTATTTTTAAGAAGCTAAATGTTTATTTCTTATCAATCAACAGAGATCTCTCTGACCTGCACGCAGAGTTCTTTTGGTGCCTTGGCTTGGAACTCGGAATATCTGCTTGAAGGTCGCACGAGTGTGACTACCCCTGCTGCCTTCGAGCACTTGGACTTCTTTCCTCTGGCCTGGTGTCTTCCTATTGGGTCCAGTTGACTTGGTTGCAGCATGCCTTCGTACAGCAGTCGTGATATGAAGAAGAGTGATTGACCAAGGAGGAACAGTTTCCCATCTGTACCCTCACCACTGTGTTCTCGCGAGGCCTGCGAAAAAGTGTAGTAATTTTGGAACAAGATTTGCATAAATTCGTATTGACATTACGAAAAAATAACTGTTTAGTACATATTTATTGTTTTTTGTCGTTTTTTAAGGACGAAATCGCGAAACTTTTTCGCAACTCTGTGAAAACTAAATCTGTCAAATTGATTCTGATGACAAAGAATATTTCCTTCAAAAAGGAATAACAATTTAAAACATAACCGACTAACGTCGAAAGAACTGTTCTCTCAAGAACCGACTGGCGTGCAGTTGACTTCGTCAATAAATAGCTGGATCTCAGGGAGACTAGATTAAGATGTAAAGCTTAAGTAAGAGAGGGGAAAGGAGTAGAAAAAAGGGTGCATTAGTGGGGTCGGGCGTCTAAACCGCAGAACTGGTCGCTCACACCATGAAATTATGTCTTCTCAGCAGCTTCACTGAATTGTACACTTAAAGAGAACTGCTCAGAGACTTGATGTCCTCATAGGTCTCCTGTTTTTCCCGTTTTAAGACCAAAAGTCAGATGGTGGGACGCCAAAAAAAACTATCAGGCGAAAAGTGTGTGAAAAAACGGCAATAAGAGCTTGTATCCCGCCAAAATTAGCCGCGAAATGCTGCTCTGTACGACAGCTACAACAGCATCAGTCGAAAAGTCGGAAGCACCTGAAATCTCTTGAAAAAGGGCCAACAGGATTAATAAAATTGTTACAAACTTTGTTTCAGAGCAATTAAATACATATAATGAGTAGAATTACCATCAAGGATTCACGAGCTAGATTCAAACTCAAATAATGTGAGTCAGAAAAAGAAAGTTGGAATTGTTCAAAAACTTCAGTTAGTTCGGTTAAAAAGAAAATCAGTTAAAACGTCCGTCATAAAAAGTCAGTCAGCCGCTAGGATTTCACATTATCATTCAACGATAACCTAACTATGCAACTTTCAGCAATAAACAAACTATGCTATGGGCAAATTAGAAGCATTGAAATAAAAACCATTAATTTTGACGCTACCTGATTAGGATGTTTTCTCTCATGGTCATAATCTTGTTCATCGACGTAATAGAACTTAGGCAACACATCCAAACCATCATCATCCATAACTAACAATGGTTCAATCAGGTCAAAATATTTCTTCGCTTCAGTCAAATCCCCCGAGAACAAAGCATTTATCTGCAGCATCACAAAACCAAGTGGCCACTGACATTCGACTCCTTCGAAGTTTTGAATCTCAGACGGATTGTAGAAAGTTCGACTATCGTCTTCATTGTCACAACCATAACCGTCTCTCAGATACCGTTTCAGACCAAACGTTCCATTCAACTTTTTCAAAATTTTATTCTGAGTTGCGTCACGTAGCTTGTGAGAGTTTATTGCAAATGCTGGGTAGCCGATCGATGTTAATAATGCCATATCTGTGTTTTTGGAACTTGACTCACGAGGTAGTAAGGCTTCTAGCGTCTGTAAATTGCGATTATGAGCGTCCAAGTCGACATAGATTATTGAAGATGACGTACCCTTATCTCCCATGACATTAAATCCATTGATAGCCTCAAGAGCAGCCTTGGCCATAGCCAGAGAGCTGGCATGCAACTCCGGTTCCCCATTGTTATACTTGGTACCTCGCTCCCAAAATCCAAAATCTGACACACGGTAGCTGCGCTCGATGTAGTACACCAGATTCTGTACAAAGTTCACCTCATCATTTGTCCAGATTATTTGCAATCCTGAAATACACACACAAATATTTGCTCATTTTTTTCACGAAACCTCATATCCACAAATTTGAAACATCCTCGGATGCGTAATACTCGAATAAGCGATTAAGAACGAAGATTGTCAAAAATTCAACAAAAATATTTCAATAACAGTTGTCTGAGGTACCGACCGACACCAGAAACTTCTGATGAGTTTGGATAATAACTATCGAGGAAAAATCATCTTTAACTTTTCATAGTTTTTTTTCAAAAAAAACAAATGTACGACTTGGAAACAAAAAAACTTCAATAGATAGTAGAAATATTGATTCGAGGAGAAAAACCCAAATTTCAAGATTAAAAGCCTGCTGTTAAATTGCAGAACCTGATGACGTCAGCTGGACTATCGTGAGGAGGAACAGTGCCTGGATATCAACTTGTAAATGAGGGTAACTACACTCGGGATCCAGGGGCTCCCCAGTTAGAGCATCGAATACTGTGTGCAGAGAATTTGATTGCAACTGTTGGAACTTGAATTTCTCAATTATCCTATAAAGAAAAAAGTTACCATTAACAAACATAGCTGGCAGATTGCCAGAAAATAGCCGCAAAAGCTTCGTAGATCTGCAATCTCGAAAAATCAGTAAAAGACAGACCAAAAAAATTCGTCTTTTCATTGAAGGCTGATATGTTATATTTTGATTAAAAATCTGTATACGTTTTGCTGCCTCTATAAGCTGCTCTCAAATAACCTTCATATATAGTGACACACACCCATTTGACCTTATCTCTTTGAATTAAAGTAAATCAAAGTCAATTTCAAAGTGAGAAAGTCATTTTTGAGAGTGAGGTAAGTCAATTGTGACCAAAAACTTAATCACGCGAATGAACAAAAAACTCGCTCCTCTAAGAGCGAAAAATAACGTCTCACACACGCACTTCAATTGAAATTGCATGAACGAATGAACAAAAAGCAGATTTGAAGTGGTTGTGACGTCATATAGTCGTAACAAAAATCGCGACGACGAAATAAAAAAAACATAGGAGGACAAGTCCTGACGTACAATTCAAAGAACTTTCATTGCCTAAACAAATAACTAGACCTAAAACTGACTATGAATGAATTAAGAAAACCATTTCTAAAAAAATCAGATAACAGAAACAAAAAAAAAAACAGAAACGCATGGTCAACAAGCCGCTAGCGAGAAAAACCACTAGCGAGAAAACGAATTTTTGTTCGAACGCTGTTTTTCACTAGTTAAGAATTACAGCAATAAAATTTCACGCCGCAAAACAACTCGCTTTTTCGCTCCACTTCCTGTTTCGGCGTGACTAAGTGAAATTGCCGCATGTGAACAAAAACACCATTAGCGAGAAAGCGAACTGTTATTCAAACACCGTTTTCTCACTCTACTTTAAAATTTAAGTGATAAAATTTTACGCCACAAAACCACACGCTTTTTCGTTCCAATTCCTGTTTCGGCGTGACCAAAATCACTAATCCAATTTGATTTCAAAAATCAAGAAAATGTGTAAACAGATCTCAGACAAAAACATAGCAGGACAAATCCTGACGTACAATTCAAATTTTCATTGACTAAACAAAAAAGTCGACCTAAACCGGACTATGATAGGACTGGGAAAGCAATTCAGAAAAAAATCGAATCCAAAAAATCGAAAAAAACAGTACAAATCAAAGTAAAATTGCCGCATGTGAACAAAAAGCCACTAGCGAAAAATCGAATTTTTGTTCAAAGACCCTTTTCTCACTCTAAAACCTTGTTCTAGAATGAACCATGAATGCATTGGAAAAACCATAAGAAAAAAATCCGATCCAAAAAATAAGAAAAAAGTAAAAAATCAAGTGAAATTGCCGCATGTGAACAGAAAACCAACACCGATAAAGGGAATTTTTGTTCAAACACCGTATTCTCACTCTACTTTAGAATCAGAGTGAAAAAATTCCATGCAGTAAAGCCAGTAGCTTTTTCGCTCCACTTCCTGTTTCGGGTGACCAAAATGACTACCCCAATTTGACTTCAAAAATCATGAAAAAGTGGGAACAGATCTTAAAAAAACCTAGCATGACAAATCCTGACGTACAATTTAAAAAATGTTCAATGACTAAACAAAAAACCAGACCTAGAATGGACTATGAGTGAATTGGGAAAACCATTTCTAAATAAAACCAAAACAAAAATTTAAAAAAAAAACAGAAAATCTATGTAAAAATGCCGCATGGAAACAAAAATTCATTTGCGAGAAATGGAAATTTGGTTCAAACAAAAAACTTGGTCAGAATGAACTATGAAAGCATTGGAAAAACAGTTTAGAATAAAAATCCGATCGAAAAATAAAAAAAACAGTAAAAAAATCAAGTGAAATTGCCGCATGTGAACAGAAAACCGAAAACGATTAAGGGAATTTTTGTTCAAACACCGTATTCTCACTCTACTTTGAACTCAGAGTGAAAAAATGCCATGCAGCAAAGCCACTAGCCTTCTCGCTCCACTTCCTGATAGGACTGGGAAAGCAATTCAGAAAAAAATCGAATCCAAAAAATCGAAAAAAAAAACAGTGTAAATCAAAGTAAAATAGCCGCATGTGAACAAAAAGCCACTAGCGAAAAATCGAATTTTTGTTCAAAGACCCTTTTCTCACTCTAAAACCTTGTTCTAGAATGAACCATGAATGCATTGGAAAAACCATAAGAAAAAAATCCGATCCAAAAAATAAGAAAAAAGTAAAAAATCAAGTGAAATTGCCGCATGTGAACAGAAAACCAACACCGATAAAGGGAATTTTTGTTCAAACACCGTATTCTCACTCTACTTTAGAATCAGAGTGAAAAAATTCCATGCAGTAAAGCCAGTAGCTTTTTCGCTCCACTTCCTGTTTCGGGTGACCAAAATGACTACCCCAATTTGACTTCAAAAATCATGAAAAAGTGGGAACAGATCTTAAAAAAACCTAGCATGACAAATCCTGACGTACAATTTAAAAAATTTTCAATGACTAAACAAAAAACCAGACCTAGAATGGACTATGAGTGAAATGGGAAAACCATTTCTAAATAAAACCAAAACAAAAATTAAAAAAAAAAACAGAAAATCTATGTAAAAATGCCGCATGGAAACAAAAATTCATTTGCGAGAAATGGAAATTTGGTTCAAACAAAAAACTTGGTCAGAATGAACTATGAAAGCATTGGAAAAACAGTTTAGAATAAAAATCCGATCGAAAAATAAAAAAAAACAGTAAAAAAATCAAGTGAAATTGCCGCATGTGAACAGAAAACCGAAAACGATAAAGGGAATTTTTGTTCAAACACCGTATTCTCACTCTACTTTGAAATCAGAGTGAAAAAATGCCATGCAGCAAAGCCACTAGCCTTCTCGCTCCACTTCCTGTTTTGACGTGGCCAAATAGACTGCTCCAATTTGACTTCAAAAATCATGAAAAGGTGTGAACAGATCTTAGGAAAAAAACATAGCAGGACAAGTCCTGACGTACAATTCGAAGAATTTTCAATGACTAAGTAAAAAATTGACCTAGAACAGACTATGAGTGAATTGGGAAGACCATTTAGAAAAACATCCAATCCAAAAAAATCGAAAAACAGTAAAAATCAAAGTAAAATTGCCGCATGTAGCAAAAAACCACTAGCGAGAAATCGAACTTATGTTCAAAGACCGTTTTCTCACTCTACTTTAAAATAACAGCAAAAATATTTCACGCCACAAAACCACCCATTTTTTGGCTCCACTTCCTGTTTCGGCGTGACTATGTGAAATTGCCGCATGTGAACAAACACACCATTAGCGAGAAAGCGAACTTTTATTCAAACACCGTTTTCTCACTCTACTTTAAAATTAAAGTGATAAAATTTTACGCCGCAAAACCACTCGCTTTTTCACTCGGATTTCTGTTTCGGCGTGACCAAAATCACTACTCCAATTTGACTTCAAATTTTATGAAAATGTGTGAAAAGATCTTAAAAAAACATAGCCTGAAGAACTCCGGAAGCGACTCGAAGTGAAAATCCACTTAAATGCCAACCAATTACACATCAGACAAAACGTTCCCCCAATAACTTGGGATTATCTTGAAATAAAACCATAAAAAAAGATTTAAAAAATCAAATATATTAAAATATGACAAAGTCTGATCAAATTCTGTCATAAATTGAGACCCCGAATTAACTATATCTGCCACAATTACTTCATCAGCACATATAGTACCTACTAAAACCACTTATGAGATTTTTTTAAAATGCTTTAAGCCAAATCATGAAAAAATAAGCGCTTACAAACAACTTTGACTAAAAAACTGGAAAAAGTTAATATATTGCTTAATAATACAAAAGCATGTAAACCCAAACAAAAATTCTTTTCAGTAAATAGGGCATTCAGATACTCGCAAAACAATAGGCAAGTCATAATAAGTTAAGAAACTTGTCTAAAGAACAGAAAAAAACCGAAAAACTGCAAAAAATTAAAAAAAATAGTTCCAATTGTCGCCATTTTTTGTCATATTTCTCATTAAAAAAAAAACGCTTAATATGAACAAAACTGTATCCACGTGCTAACTAAAAACAGCTGAAGTAATAGGGGTCTTTTCAATACCCATTTGAGGCAGTAAAACAAAACATTTGTGAAAAAAATCTTAAAAATTAGCCCAAAAATCAGAAAAATACATGAAAACCATCCGATTTAGCATAAAAACCATTTAAATTTTCAGAAACCTTCAAACCACTATCAAACCAAGAAATAAGAAAAAAGTAAAAAAATCAAGTGAAATTGCCGCATGTGAACAGAAAACCAACACCGATAAAGGGAATTTTTGTTCAAACACCGTATTCTCACTCTACTTTAGAATCAGAGTGAAAAAATTCCATGCAGTAAAGCCAGTAGCTTTTTCGCTCCACTTCCTGTTTCGGAGTGACCAAAATGACGACCCCAATTTGACTTCAAAAATCATGAAAAAGTGGGAACAGATCTTAAAAAAACCTAGCATGACAAATCCTGACGTACAATTTAAAAAATTTTCAATGACTAAACAAAAAACCAGACCTAGAACGGACTATGAGTGAATTGGGAAAACCATTTCTAAATAAAACCAAAACAAAAATTAAAAAAAAAAACAGACAATCTATGTAAAAATGTCGCATGGAAACAAAAACTCATTAGCGAGAAATGGAAATTTTGTTCAAACAAAAAACTTGGTCAGAATGAACTATGAATGCATTGGAAAAACGGTTTAGAATAAAAATCCAATCGAAAAATAAAAAAAAATAGTAAAAAAATCAAGTGAAATATCCGCATGTGAACAGAAAACCGAAAACGATAAAGGGAATTTTTGTTCAAACACCGTATTCTCACTCTACTTCAGAATCAGAGTGAAAAAATTCCATGCAGTAAAGCCAGTAGCTTTTTCGCTCCACTTCCTGTTTTGACGTGGCCAAATAGACTGCTCCAATTTGACTTCAAAAATCATGAAAAGGTGTGAACAGATCTTAGGAAAAAACATAGCAGGACAAGTCCTGACGTACAATTCGAAGAAATTTCAATGACTAAGTAAAAAATTGATCTAGAACAGACTATGAGTGAATTGGGAAGACATTTAGAAAAACATCCAATCCAAAAAAATCGAAAAACAGTAAAAATCAAAGTAAAATTGCCGCATGTAGCAAAAAACCACTAGCGAGAAATCGAACTTTTGTTCGAAGACCGTTTTCTCACTCTACTTTAAAATAACAGCAAAAATATTTCACGCCACAAAACCACCCACTTTTTGGCTCCACTTACTGTTTCGGCGTGACTATGTGAAATTGCCGCATGTGAACGAAAACACCCTAAGCGAGAAAGCGAACTTTTATTCAAACACCGTTTTCTCACTCTACTTTAAAATTAAAGTGATAAAATTTTACGCCGCAAAACCACTCGCTTTTTCGCTCGGATTTCTGTTTCGGCGTGACCAAAATCACTACTCCAATTTGACTTCAAATTTTATGAAAATGTGTGAAAAGATCTTAAAAAAACATAGCCTGAAGAATTCCGGAAGCGACTCGAAGTGAAAATCCACTTAAATGCCAACCAATTACACATCAGACAAAACGTTCCCCCAATAACTTGGGATTATCTTGAAATAAAACCATAAAAAAAGATTTAAAAAATCAAATATATTAAAATATGACAAAGTCTGATCAAATTCTGTCATAAATTGAGACCCCGAATTAACTATATCTGCCACAATTACTTCATCAGCACATATAGTACCTACTAAAACCACTTATGAGATTTTTTTAAAATGCTTTAAGCCAAATCATGAAAAAATAAGCGCTTACAAACAACTTTGACTAAAAAACTGGAAAAAGTTAATATATTGCTTAATAATACAAAAGCATGTAAACCCAAACAAAAATTCTTTTCAGTAAATAGGGCATTCAGATACTCGCAAAACAATAGGCAAGTCATAATAAGTTAAGAAACTTGTCTAAAGAACAGAAAAAAACCGAAAAACTGCAAAAAATTATGAAAAATAGTTCCAATTGGCGCCATTTTTTGTCATATTTCTCATTAAAAAACGCTTAATATAAACAAAACTGTATCCCCGTGCTAACTAAAAACAGCTCAAGTAATAGGGGTCTTTTCAATACCCATTTGAGGCAGTAAAACAAAACATTTGTGAAAAAAATTTTGAAAATTAGCCCAAAAATCAGAAAAATACATGAAAACCATCCGATTTAGCATAAAAATCATTTAAATTTTCAGAAACCTTCATACCACTATCAAACCTAGCCTAAAAATGAAAGAAAATCATAACCAAACCTCTTAAAAAAATTTAGAAAAAATCTGCTTTAAAATGCCGCACGTGAACAGAAAATTTCGCTCGCTTACAAATTTTATTTCACACCTCAATTTCTCGCTCTCTAAAAAACAGCGATATGAACAAAAACCACTCTCTTTTCGCTCCACTCTTAATTTTGTTCAGCAACAAAATCACTCCAAATTTTTTCACGTGTTTCATTTCCCGCTTCAAAATTCACTCCAATAAAATTGATTAAAAAAGGACTTCTCCAATACTCCTCTTCGAGCCGTTAATAAAAAGACAGCGCCCAAATACAATTGAAATTCTTTGAACTGTAAAAAATTAGGAGCGCTATAATAGCCGGCTAAGAAGCTGAGGCGGCTATTAAAAACCAAGAGAAGGCCAATAATAGCCTCAGTTATCGCTTCGCGGCTATTAAAAATGTGTGAACAGCGCCCCAATACAATTCAAATTCTTTGAATTGCTAATATTCCCGATGATACCAATAATAGCCTCGCTAGCAATGGCAATCGTTTATAAACATTGCATGAGAGCATTTAAAATTTTTTAAAACTGTATCAGCTGTAATTGAGCATTAGCAAAGATACCTGTACTGACTCATCCAGCAGAATAGAATACCACGTAGACATTTGATAGCACTATGTTCCAACTCATGAGTGCGACCTCCGTCATTGTCCACCAATTTGTATGCCTGTCCAAGAGCCCACACTGCAGTAGCACAGTAGATGTTCTCCCTAACGTGTGCAACACGACCTGATAGAACAATATTGATCTAGTGGACGCAATAAAAATGTTTCTTGTGGCTGTCCTTGACCCCTGTCCACCATATAAACAAATAAACAAGTCAATGAGATTTTATATTCTAATTGCTCAGTAAAACTCTGTTTAATTGAGACAACCAAATACAGTAAGTGGATAGACTCATACGTTATCAATCAAAGTAAAATTGCCGCATGTGAACAAAAAACCACTAGCGAGAAATCGAACTTTTGTTCGAAGACCGTTTTCTCACTCAAATTTAAAATAACAGCAAAAATATTTCATGCCACAAAACCACCCACTTTTTGGCTCCACTTCCTGTTTCGGCGTGACTATGTGAAATTGCCGCATGTGAACAAAAACACCATTAGCGAGAAAGCGAACTTTTATTCAAACACCGTTGTCTCACTCTACTTTAAAATTAAAGTGATAAAATTTTACGCAGCAAAACCACTCGCTTTTTCGCTCGGATTTCTGTTTCGGCGTGACCAAAATCACTACTTCAATTTGACTTCAAATATTATGAAAATGTGTGAAAAGATCTTAAAAAAAACATAGCCTGAAGAATTCCGGAAGCGACTCGAAGTGAAAATCCACTTAAATGCCAACCAATTACACATCAGACAAAACGTTCCCCCAATAACTTGGGATTATCTTGAAATAAAACCATAAAAAAGTTAAAAAAATCAAATCTATTAAAATATGACAAAATCTGATCAAATTCTGTCATAAATTGAGACCCCGAATTAACTATATCTGCCACAATTACTTCATTAGCACATATAGTACCTACTAAAACCACTTATAAGATTTTTTTAAAATGCTTGAAGCCAAATCATGAAAAAATAAGCGCTTACAAACAACTTTGACTAAAAAACTGGAAAAAGTTAATATATTGCTTAATAATACAAAAGCATGTAAATCCAAACAAAAATTCTTTTTAGTCAATAGGATATTCAGATACTCGCAAAACAATAGGCAAGTCATAATAAGTTAAGAAACTTGTCTAAAGAACAGAAAAAAACCGAAAAACTGCAAAAAATTAAAAAAAATAGTTCCAATTGTCGCCATTTTTTGTCATATTTCTCATTAAAAAAAACGCTTAATATGAACAAAACTGTATCCACGTGCTAACTAAAAACAGCTGAAGTAATAGGGGTCTTTTCAATACCCATTTGAGGCAGTAAAACAAAACATTTGTGAAAAAAAATCGTAAAAATTAGCCCAAAAATCAGAAAAATACATGAAAACCATCCGATTTAGCATAAAAATCATTTAAATTTTCAGAAACCTTCAAACCACTATCAAACCTAGCCTAAAAATGAAAGAAAATCATAACCAAACCTCTTAAAAAAATTGAGAAAAAATCTGCTTTAAAATGCCGCACGTGAACAAAAAATTTCGCTCGCTTACAAATTTTTTTTCACACCTCAATTTCTCGCTCTCTAAAAAACAGCGATATGAACAAAAACCACTTTCTTTTCGCTCCACTCTTAATTTTGTTCAGCAACAAAATCACTCCAAATTTTTTCACGTGTTTCATTTCCCGCTTCAAAATTCACTCCAATAAAATTGATTAAAAAAGGACTTCTCCAATACTCCTCTTCGAGTCGTTAATAAAAAGACAGCGCCCCAATACAATTGAAATTTTTTGAACTGTAAAAAATTAGGAGCGCTATAATATCCGACTCAGAAGCTGAGGCGGCTATTAAAAACCAAGAGAAGGCCAATAATAGCCTCAGTTATCGCCTCGCGGCTATTAAAAATGTGTGAACAGCGCCACAATACAATTCAAATTCTTTGAAATGCTAATATTCCCGATGATACCAATAATAGCCTCTCTAGCAATGGCAATCGTTTATAAACTTTGCATGAGAGCATTTAAAATTTTTTAAAACTGTATCAGCTGTAATTGAGCATTAGCAAAGATACCTGTACTGACTCATCCAGCAGAATAGAATACCACGTAGACATTTGATAGCACTATGTTCCAACTCATGAGTGCGACCTCCGTCATTGTCCACCAATTTGTATGCCTGTCCAAGAGCCCACACTGCAGTAGCACAGTAGATGTTCTCCCTAACGTGTGCAACACGACCTGATAGAACAATATTGATCTAGTGGACGCAATAAAAATGTTTCTTGTGGCTGTCCTTGACCCCTGTCCACCATATAAACAAATAAACAAGTCAATGAGATTTTATATTCTAATTGCTAAGTAAAACTCTGTTTAATTGAGACAACCAAATACAGTAAGTGGATAGACTCATACGTTATTGTAAACGAGAAGACACGCGTTATTCTTCAATCTGTCTGGAAAATGAGGCAATATCTAATTTCATTTTTCAGGGTAATCAGGGTCTGCATTAATTACAGGAATTAAATCTACTTCTAATTCTCCATCCATTTTCTATAACATACCCGGCAGATATCCGGAAAATAGCCACCGTTGATTCCCATAACCAAGATTGGGATTGAAAGAGAAAAAACTAGTGAAAAGAAAATGCCGCTAGGGAAAACAAAAAACCACTAGCGAGAAAAGTAAACTTGATTCTGACAAAAAACTAGGCATAGAAAGAATTATGAATGGATTGGGAAAACCATTAAGAAAAAAAATCCGATCCAAAAAACCGAAAAAAAAACTAAAAATTAAAGTGCAATTGCCGCATGTGAACAATAAACCACTAGCAAGAACAAATTTTTGTTACAACACCGCTGTCTCTCTCAAATATTAGAGCCAAAAAATTTCACGCCGCAAAATCACTCGCTTTTTCGCTCCACTTCCTGTTTCGGCGTGTTAGGGTTGGATTTAGAAAACTATTTTGAAAAAAAAAAAACCCATCAAATAAAGATTCAGAATAAGTCAAATTGACGCATATGAACAAAACAATCGAGAAAGCGAATATTTGTTTTCTCAATCTACTTTGGGGTGAAAAAAATACGCCTCAAAATCACTCGCATTTGCGCTCCACTTCCTGTTTCGGCGTGACAAAAATCACTACTCCAATTTGACTTGAAAAATCACGAAAATGTTTTAACAGATCTCAAAAAAACATAGCCGGAAGATTTCAGGAAACGACTCGAAGAGTCCTCTTTGTGAAAGACCTATCTTTTAATCAACAGATTGCCATTAAAGTGACCTCTAAAAACAAAAAAAATCAGTCAAAAAAAGATAGCCCATGAAACTAACAGAACAAAACTATATTAGTCCTTTATAGAAACTAAGCCAAATTTTTTGTACGCAATTAAAACATCAAAGTACGCGAGCAGCAAAACGCGAGCCATGTTAGGCCACAAAAACCTTATTTTGGATGAAAAATTTGAATACTGCCAGAAATGGCTAAAAAATTTTAAAAAGCTCTCACCTTTATCATTTTCCGTAAATTCTCTAAATCGAAACACTATTTTACAACAGTGATCAATTGGAAACTAAATAAAAATTGCGGCTTTAACTATAAACATTAAATGAGCTTTAAATCACAATGACCGCGAAAAAAACTAAACAATGACCAAAAACTTATCAAAATGAAATTACTCATGAAAAAGACTTGGAGAGACAGAACAATTTTCAAAGTCAAAATTTCGTATATTATCAAAACCAAGCCCTAAGAAAATTCACAGAAAAAGAGAGTTGTTCAAAATGTGTTAATATGAAGTTAGCAAAACCGCAGTTTCATATTACGTTCATTAAAATCAATTGCAAAAAAACTTCAAAATTCAAAAACTTTAAAAAGTTCAAAGGAAAGACAAAAATTATTATTTCAAATCAAAAATTTAAAAATTTACTTAAGGCAAGGCGACGACAATCATAAGCTATAGGTGAAAGGAAAAAGTTTGAAGGAATCATGCTAGAATGTGGAAAATACATACATCGTCAAAAAGATTAAAACTAACACACCAACAAAAAAATTGTGGTGAAAAATATGGATTTTTTTGTTATTAGGCAAACGAGGTTTAAGGACGTTACACAGCCATCTTCCTGTCTCAGCTCAATTGCAAAACAATAAAACAATTTTAAAAAGGTTCAAAATATGATAAAAATTTTCACTGAATTTTAAAGAGCTATTGTCAAAAACAATTCAATTAGCAGCAAAACGAAACTAAAAACACCGATAGTGCACCAAAAAAATTTTCATGGCAATTAAACTCAAAAAACAAGAAACAATTCAGAAAACTTCGGATTTGTATGTGTACAATTTCATAAAACAAAAATACCTCACGTCAAAAAAAGCATCTAATTCAGGAATTATCAAAAAGACGTTGAGATAATTACTAGTTTGGTTTGAAAAATTCCTCTCAAAGAGCCAAAAAGGAGACTTTATTAAGCTCTCAGAACCATTGTGGTATCAATTTCAGATGGTTACATATTCAAGCGACTTCGATCACGATCAAAATTTACTTCTAAAAGAAAACAAGTTAATTTTGGCCAAATGGACGAAAACACGGCTAAAAACTCTCATCTATATGCACCAATCTCTCAACATAGCTGGCAGATTGCCAGAAAATAGCCGCAATAGCTTCGTAGATCTGCAGACTAAAAAAAACAGTAAAAGAGGCAGACCAAAAAAATTCGTCTTTTCATTGAAGGCTGATATGTTATATTTTGATTAAAAATCTGTATAAGTTTTTGCTGCCTCTATTAGCTGATCTCAAATAACCTTCATTTAGAGTGAAACACACCCATTTGACCTTATCTCTTTGAATTAAAGTAAATAAAAGTCAATTTCAAAGTGAGGAAGTCATTTTTGAGAGTGAGGTAAGTCAAGTGTGACCAAAAATTTAATCACGCGCATGAACAAAAAAATCGCTCCACTAAAAGCGAAAAATGACGTCACACATGCAATTCAGTTGAAATTGCATGAACGAATGAACAAAAAGTGGCTGTGACGTCATATGGTCGTAACAAAAATCATGACGACGAAATAAAAAAAAACCAAGAGAAGGCCAATAATAGCCCCAGCTATCGCTGTGCGGCTATTAAAAACTCTTTTCAAAGTCAAAAAGTCATTCACTGAACGCAGCGCATGAACAAAAAAATTTCTCTCGCTCAGAAAAAGTTAGTTCACACGGCAATTTTACTCACTTTCACTATTAGGTCAAAGCGCCACCTGAACAAATAGTACTTCCGGTTTAAAAAACCTTAAGAAAACCAATAGTCCTTTTCGAGTAGTAAAAAAGACAGCGCCAATACAATTCAAATTCTTTGAATTGTAAAAAAGGAGCGCTATAATAACCGGCTGAGAAGCTGAGGCGGCTATTAATAAATTAATCGTATGACTTTTCAAATCAGTCACCACTTAATTCAGCACATCACATTATCCAAAACACAGGTGCTTTGAGCATGACGGTAAAGACCTGAGGATTCATGCAGTCACATTTATCAGCAGTCTTTCTCAGTACCAAACCACTTGCAAATTTTTCTTCGAATAATGCAATCCAAATTAATTTGTGACCTTAAATATCAATTATATAATCATGGGACTTCCGTTCGAGTATGAATTGTTGCGGTCATGGAGCACCCATTTGTTGGCAATTAAAGACAGACCAAGTCAGTGCAATTCTTATAAATAAACAGTCGTTATCGCAACAAGTCATTGAGATTTTCAACTTCATCATCCCATATATGTATATAAAAAGATGTGTATTTAAATTCTTGAGGTCTGTGTAGGTAAAATTAATCAAAATGTCCAAGAAAACAGGTGAGGGTCCAATCTACTCGTGGATTCAAGGGGCACAGACACTTCACCACTTTGCCCAGAAAATAATCAGTAGATTGAAACTATAACCAGTAGAGAACACAAATTGACGGCAGATTCCCTTACCAACGCTGATATGGTCACTTTCGTCATCATCTGGCAAAAGAAAAAGCCAGACAGCATGACAAAAGCACAAATATACAAAAAAGTAACTACCACAAGGATCGCGCGCATCTGCGCAGCCAAGAAAAATAATCTTGAAACGCTTTTTTCAGTCTAGTACGGAGGGTTGAGAGTTCATTTAACTCTAAATCTAGGAAAAGTTGGATTGTAAACATAGCCACAAGCTGTCATTATTAAAATAAAACAAAAGCTCCGTAAAACATCGCATTTTAAGAATTAATTAAAAAGAATTATTTGAAAAATCTAGCAAGTAAAAAAAATGCAAGTTGAATAGGCAATATGAGATTAATGCTCCAACCGTTCATCTGCATTGTCCAGACCAGAAAAAAAAATCAGAACATCCCTGGCAACAAATGTCAAACTTACATTGTTTCACTTTTCGTTTTCAATGCTACTAAGTGGATCAAAAAATTCAAAAAAATTACCAAAAAATTTGAAGGTAACTTTTAGATGTTCCGATACAAATTGGTAAAGAGTACTACATTCTAAACTGGGATATTACTATTCAGTCAATTTTGGCCGGTCGATATATTTCACGTCAAAATTGAGTGGTAATAATAGAAACCCCACTGACAGTGAATTAATATTACTTAAAGGAGTTTTCTGAACATTAACAATACATTCCTTCACATTTTGGGTTATTTTTGGTACAATTTACTTATTTTTGCGAAGCCTTTAACAGTACCAAATTACCCTCAATGCTTTTGAAAGTGTTTTAGTGGCTGCCAAACCATTCTGGAAGTAATTGAAATTTAGTGTTGCAAACCTCCCGTGTTTTACTTCCTTCTTAACTTTCATTATTTTTATTTTATTTTTTTTTAAAATTTACCACGTCAAAATCCAATGGTATTATTAGAAACCTCACTGCGAGTAGATTATTATTATTTGGAGGATTTTCCAAAGTTCATTTTTTTCGAGGAGTTATCGGGGATTAGAGTTTCCTGAACATTGGCAATAAATGCCTTCACATTTTGGGTGGTTATTTCTCGTACATATTAGTTATTTTTTAAAGCTTTTACCAGTACCAAATTACCTTCAACTTGAGGGTGTTTGGTGGCTGCCAAACTGTTCTGAAAGTCAATGAAAATTACAGTTTTGCAAAACTCCGGTTGATTTTCGCGAATTCTTTACTCCTTTCTTAAATTTCATTAGTAGTAATATGCGAGCAAAGCTGGGGGGGGGGGGGTAAAAGGAAGTACCTATGTATTAAGATTAGGTATAGCCCATTTTCCCTCAAATTCCAAGGAAGTACCTCACAGCATGATACCCAAGCTGTTCGCACTAAGGGGATTAGCAAGATAATCCTTTAATAATAATTTAGGATGACTCATTTACAGTTCCGAACGAATTTTCAAAAACGTACCTCACAGTATGATAACCAAACTGTTCACACAAAGGGGGATTAGCTAGCTAATGTTTTAATATTAAATTAGATAAGATGACTCATTTACGCTTATGTACAGCTTACGTGATTTTGAAAAATGTACCTCACAGCATGACACCCAAGCTGTTCACACGAAGGGGATTAGCAAGATAGTGCCTTAACAACAAATTAATAAGGTCATCGACCCCCTACCAAATTACATTTTAATAACGTAAATTTTCAAAAGTGTACCTCACAGCATGACACCCAAGCTGTTCACACTAAAGGGATTAGCAAGAAAATGACTTCACAACAAATTAATAAGGTCATCGATACCCTACCAAATTACATTTTAATAACATACATTTCCAAAGACGTACCTCACAGCATGACACCCAAGCTGTTCACACGAAGGGCATTAGCAAGATATTACCTAAAGAACAAATTAATAAGCTCATCGACCCCCTACCAATTTACACTTTAATAACGTAAATTTCCAAAGACGTACCTTACAGCATGACACGCAAGCTGTTCACACGAAGGGGATTAGCAAGATAGTGCCTTAACAACAAATTAATAAGGTCATCGACCAACTACCAAATTACACTTTAATAACGTAAATTTCCAAAGATGTACCTCACAGCATGACACCCAAGCTGTTCACACGAAGAGGATTAGCAAGATAGTGCCTTTACAACAAATTAATAATGTCATCGACCCCTACCAAATTACACTTTAATAACGTAAATTTCCAAAAACGTACCTCACAGCATGAAACCCAAGCTGTTCACACGAAGGGGATTAGCAAGACAGTGCCTTAACAAATTAGTAAGGACAATGACCCCCTACCATATTACAGTTTATTAAGGTAAATTTCCAAAGACGTACCTCACAGCATGACACCCAAGCTGTTCTCTCAAAGGGGATTAGTTAGGTAATGTTTTAATATTAAATTAGATAGGGTGACTCATTTACACTTACGTACGGTTTACGTGATTTTCAAAAGTGTACCTCACAGCATGATACCCAAGCTGTTCACACGAAGGGGATTAGCAAGACAGTGCCTTAACAAATTAGTAAGGACATTGACCCCCTACCATATTACAGTTTACTAATGTAAATTTCCAGAGATGTACCTCACAGCGTGACAGCCAAGCTGTTCGCACGAAGGGGATTAGCAAGACAGTGCCTTAACATCGAATCAGTAAGGTCATTGTCCCCTTATCAAATTGCATTTTACTAACATCTGATTTCAAAGACGTACCTCACAGCATGATACCCAAGCTGTTCACGCGAGGGAGATTAGCAAGATAATCCCTTAATATTAAATTAGTAAGGTCGTTTATCCATTCCCACATTACACTTTAATAATGTAAATTTTCAAACGTGTACCTCACAGCATGACACCCAAGCTGTTCACACGAGGGGGATTAGCAAGATAGTGCCTTAACAACAAATAAGTAAGGTCATTGACCCCCTACCATTTTACACTTTAATAATGCAAATTTCCAATAACGTACCCCACAGCATGACACCCCAGCTGTTCACACGAAGGGGATTAGCAAGACAGGGGGATAAAAGATGTACCTATCTATAAAGATTACGTATAGCCCATTTTCCCTCATATCCCGAAGACGTACCTCACAGCGTGATACCCACGCTGTTCACACGAGGGGGATTAGTCAGATAATCACTTAATATTAAATTAGTAAGGTAATTTACCTCTTCCCATAAAAGACGTACCTCAGAGCATGATACCCAAGCTGTTCACACGAAAAATATCACATTCTTGCTTAAAATACCCAATTCTTGCCAAAAAAAAACCCCATCCTCGCTAAAAATACCCAATTCTTGAAAAAAGAAATTCTTACCAAAAAATTACCAATTCCTGGCAAAAAATACACAATTATTGCCAAAAAATACCCAATTATTGCCAAAAATACCCAATTATTGCCAAAAATGTCCAATTCTTGCCACAAATACCCAATTCATGCTAAAAAATAACTATTTCTTGAAAAAAAGACACACTTCTTGCTAAAAAATACCCAATTCTTGAAATAAACACCCAATTCTTGCCAAAAACATACCAATTCTTGGCAGAAAACACACAATTCTTGGTGAAAAAACACCCAATTCTTACCAAAAATACCCAATTATCACCAGAAATACCCAATTATTACTAAAAATTACCCAATTATTGCCGAAAATTACCCAATTCTTGCAGAAAAAACCCAAATCTGACGAAATTTTTCCAAAAACTTTACCAGAAACTACCCAATACTAAAAAAATAGCCATTTCATACCAAAAAATACTTCCTTTTTGCCACAAAAAACATATTTTCTAACAAGAAACCCAATTCTATTAAAAACTGTCCACTTGCTACCACTTATAATTACCACAAAGTAGCTAAATATTGTCAAAAATACTCAATTTTTACACGTTTTTTAGTATTGTAGAAAAACGACCAAATTTTGTAAAGAATAACAAAAATGTTTTCAAATATTTATCGAAAATATATCAAAAATTAGACAACTGAACATAACATCATCATCTGTATTTATTTAATTTCTATCTGACAATCCGTTTGTTTAGTGATCTTTCAAACATCAATTTTGACATCTTCTTTTGTAAAGGCGAATCTTCTCAGGTGATCGATAGTGGTTTCTTGAGTACAACTTCATCGAACTTTTCACTATCGTTAGAAATAAGTCATAAAATGTATCAATTAAATCATAGTACC